>NC_090897.1:659100-784100 GCF_040956055.1 Brachionichthys hirsutus
ATCTGGATGAGCGGCCGCATCCATCGTCAGTAGACCCGCCTAGCATCCCGCCGGCGAGCTCCTTATGTAGGTGGAAGAAATGGGTTCACCTCTTCATCTGGATCCACTCCAGAACCAGAACTCAGCCATTCCATTTTGGGCTCCATCCCACAAACAATCTGTCAAGAAGTTTATAAAAACACTGACAAAAGCTAACAGCTAATAAAAGTAGCGCTGCCACCAATCTCCTCATCCAACGGCCGTCACATCAGACACGACGAGAGCCGGTAGACATTTGCTTTGCCCTTTTGGATGACGTCGCGGCGCCCCCTACTGACCCAGAAGATCAGTCTGGGGCGTCCAGTAGGTCCGGTCTTCGTCTCAGCGCTGAACACGGTAGTTTATGGAACAGAGACTAATCGGGGGCCCACATCGCCCAATTTCCCACAGGGTGGAGTCCGGCCCTGACGAGATTAGAGAGGCGGAGCCGATGCATCATCCGGACCGGGTCATCGCTAAAGCTGCAGAGGTTCAGCAGGACATGCGTCGTCTCCAGCAGGAGACAGCGTGAGAGGGCGCTGGTTCGACGCAGGTAGTGGGTTGGACTGGGGGCCACACCCGTGACTCTCAGTATCAGATCCCCAAATCCACGATGGGACAAACCTGGAACGGCCAAAAACAGGAAGAGACCACCTGCCCACCTGTGGAGGTGAGCTAAGGGAGGTAGGCGGGGCTACATCCCACCACCGCCGCGTCCCATTTAGCTCGCCCTCTGGCTGCGAGGCGGGCGGCGTCCTGGAAAGAGGACAGGATTACATCCTTAGTCCAGATTAGAGCCCCGGCTCTCCCCGCTCGCTCCCTCTCAATCTTTCTCTGCCCTCCTTTATATTCTCATTTTCTCCCAGGCCTCATAATCCCCGATCTGTTCATCACAGCCGACAGAAAAAGAGGCGGAGTCTAAACCGGAGGTGCGTTTTGTTTGTTTGCAGGCTTTACAGTGTAACTGTGGTTTCATCAGAGCTGGATCCGTCACCAAGCAACGCACCTCACAAATAGCAAGAAGAGAAAACGCGGAATGAATCTTCTCACCTCCTCTTCCTCACACTGACAGAAATAACTCCGGTCGCCACGTCTTGGATTGAACTGGAGTCGACGGTTAAAATGGACGCTTTGAGCTTCACAGAATCATTTCAGAGCTGAACGTGAGACTGGAGCTGGTTTTAACACCCAGTTTGAGCCGCAAAGGCTGAAACTGAAGCATCTGTTCAGGGTTTAGTCTGGTCTATCAGGTCTTTCCAACTGGTGGGAGTCCAGATACTGGGACTCGATCTGCTCAGGTCGCTAACACAGAGACAGCCTCTCAGGTCGCTAACACAGCGACAGTCTTTCAGGTCGCTAACACAGAGACAGTCGTTCAGGTCGCTAACACAGCGACAGTCTTTCAGGTCGCTAACACAGCGACAGTCTTTCAGGTCGCTAACACAGAGACAGTCGTTCAGGTCGCTAACACAGCGACAGTCGCTCAGGTCGCTAACACAGCGACAGTCTTTCAGGTCGCTAACACAGCGACAGCCTCTCAGGTCGCTAACACAGCGACAGTCTTTCAGGTCGCTAACACAGCGGCAGTCTTTCAGGTCGCTAACACAGCGACAGTCTTTCAGGTCGCTAACACAGCGGCAGTCTTTCAGGCCGCTAACACAGCGACAGTCTTTCAGGTCGCTAACACAGCGACAGTCTTTCAGGTCGCTAACACAGCGGCAGTCTTTCAGGCCGCTAACACAGCGACAGTCTTTCAGGTCGCTAACACAGCGACAGTCTTTCAGGTCGCTAACACAGCGACAGTCTTTCAGGTCGCTAACACAGCGGCAGTCTTTCAGGCCGCTAACACAGCGACAGTCTTTCAGGTCGCTAACACAGCGACAGTCTTTCAGGTCGCTAACACAGCGGCAGTCTTTCAGGTCGCTAACATAGCGACAGTCTCTCAGGTCGCTAACACAGCGACAGTCTTTCAGGTCGCTAACATAGCGACAGTCGCTCAGGTCGCTAACACAGCGACAGTCTTTCAGGTCGCTAACACAGCGGCAGTCTTTCAGGCCGCTAACACAGCGACAGTCTTTCAGGTCGCTAACACAGCGACAGTCTTTCAGGTCGCTAACACAGCGACAGTCTTTCAGGTCGCTAACACAGCGGCAGTCTTTCAGGCCGCTAACACAGCGACAGTCTTTCAGGTCGCTAACACAGCGACAGTCTTTCAGGTCGCTAACACAGCGGCAGTCTTTCAGGTCGCTAACATAGCGACAGTCTCTCAGGTCGCTAACACAGCGACAGTCTTTCAGGTCGCTAACATAGCGACAGTCGCTCAGGTCGCTAACACAGCGACAGCCTCTCAGGTCGCTAACACAGCGACAGTCGTTCAGGTCGCTAACACAGCGACAGTCTTTCAGGTCGCTAACACAGCGACAGCCTCTCAGGTCGCTAACACAGCGACAGTCTTTCAGGCCACTAACACGGCGGCTCGTTGGTCTGGGGGTATGATTCTCGCTTCGGGTGCGAGGGGTCCTGGGTTCAAATCCCGGACGAGCCCTGCCTGGCTTTTCTTGCGTGTGTATTTCTGGTAGCATCGATGAGCATCATCTGGCATCTCAAATAAAGAAAAGTTCAATTAAAAACAGGAATGTTTTCCTCAAGGCCTCCATTGAAGACCTTTTATTGACCAGTCAGTGGGAGGAGTCTGCTCTGGCATCAGCTGGGCAGTTAGCTCAGTTGGTTAGCAGTTGGTGCTAACATCACCACGGTCATGGGTTTGATCTGCTTATGAGCAAATTGGGCTTTTTATGTATCCGGTTTACAGTTTTGTTTTCTGGTTGACTGGGATAAATACGTTTATTTCAGCGTTATTCAAACTAAATATAACATTTATAAATACGTTTATTTCAGCGTTATCCAAACTAAATATAACATTTATATTATAAAGACAACGATTGGATCGTTTCTGTATCCGAACACCAACGTCCTTCTCTCCAAGACAAACGGGTCGGAATGGAACCGGACTCGACATCGACACTCACAGTGGACCCACAAGGCGTTGGCGGTGTAGGGGCCAGCATAGCTGCCTTCCAAGCAGCTGACCTGGGTTCAATTCCCGGCCGATGCAACGTTTGTAGAGACGACGGAGTATCAGCGTCGTCGTGCCAACAACGGTTTAGGCCCTTTTAAGGCGATCTGGACCACCATGTGGACCGTCCAATAATCAGGGGAATGAACTTCCAACCAGGGTTATTATAGTTAACGAAAACTAACGAAAAAACGAAAACTAGAATTGAAAAAACATTTTCGTTAACTGAACTAAATAAAAACTAAAATTAAAAGAGAAAACTAAAACTAACTAAAACGGTATTGTCCGTTCACAAAACTAACTAAAACTAATAAAAATTAAAGACACTAATCCCTTCGTTTTCGTCTTTATCGATTTTGAAATTGATTTATTTTGCTCGAGGAGTTTTACGCGAGCCAGCGGCTCCGTCCGGCTGTTCCCGTCACTGCTCGTTGAGACTCGGGTTGGTGACGTCACTAGCGACGGAAGCCGGCAGGAAACGCCGAGCGCTCCAGCCCCATGTGGGATGTGTTTATTACGACGGAGAGAAACAAGAAAGCTAACTGCGAGATTGTAGCACGTTAGCAGCTATGCTGCGGACTGTTATATATAAAATATTATATATTGTTATATATAAAATATAAATTATTTTATGTTATCTTTTGTTGAGTTGTATTATTTTATTATTTTTTAATCCTGCGTCTGACAAATAACACAAAGTATGAAAAACTAAAACTAATAAAAACTAAATTAAACGAATAAAAACAAAACTAAAACTAATAAAAACTAACAAATCCACTCTAAAAACTAACTAAAACTAACTGAATTAGAGAAAGCAAATTCAAAACTAACTAAAACTAAACTATAATTAAAAATCCAAAACTATTATAACCCTGCTTCCAACTGGTTTAAACTCAAACGCCATCTCAGACCAATGTGCTTGTCTAATCCCAGCATCAAAAACCTCCCTGTCGTTTAGTCTGGTCCGAGTCTCACCCAAACCAGAAACATTTTCCATCGTATATAAAATATACGAGGAACATCCGTTAAATCAAACCGACGCTCCTCCCACCCAATCGGGGATGGGTTGTTCTGCTGTAAACATAAACTCTCATCCCGGAGGCGACGCGCCGGTAATCCCACGGAGATTATACCGGAGGTCAGGGAGGAAGATCAAACTGGGGCGGGGGGGGTTGAAATGTATCCCGAAGGAGATTCAGGAAGACATGATGGGTAGATGAAGGATAAAGTGATGGAAAGAGGAGAGTCCTGCTTTCATGCTCACCTACATCAACCTCTTTGTGGTTCTTGATGAGTTCAGCAAGATCAAAGTTCCCTGCGATAATGGCGACCTGGACAGAGGGACAAACGGACGACAAGAGGACAATCACACCTTCTTCCTGTTTCTCTCTGATGGAATTAAAGACACATCTTCATTTGACATCAGCATCGTTCAAAACATGTTTGGGTGCAGATATGATTTTGTTGTATTTGGAATATTTTAAATCATGTTGAAATTAATTCTTTTTTTTTTTTTGAATCTGTGGCCTTGGGGCATGCGAGTCAGTTCTCTCTGCCTCCACCAGGGGGCAGTAACATGACTCCATCCACAGGGGGGCAGCAGAGGCTGCTCCTCTGCCCCGGACCCAGACGATGCTGCCTGCTGCCGTGATGCTGGTGATAACAGGCAGCATCGTCTTCCTCCTCTTCAGCGCATGCCGACATGCTCGAACCCCGCCCCCCCCCCCCCAGGGGAATCCAGCGGCGTTACGTAAGGCTGCCTGCTCGGATTCCTGGAGAACAAAACTCAGGAGGGATGAAGAGCAGAGAGGAGTATTAATACCCTCTGCACCGTTCCTGCACGTCCTACACGCATTAATGCATGTCATCCATCATCCATCCATCATCCATCATCCATCCATCATCCATCCATCTTCCATCCATCGTCCATCCATCGTCCATCCATCATCCATCCATCATCCATCCATCATCCTTCCATCATCCATCCATCTTCCATCCATCGTCCATCCATCGTCCATCCATCATCCATCCATCATCCATCATCCATCCATCATCCATCCATCTTCCATCCATCATCCATCATCCATCCATCCATCATCCTTCCATCATCCATCTTCCATCCATCCATCATCCATCCATCATCCATCATCCATCCATCCATCATCCATCTTCCATCCATCCATCATCCATCCATCTTCCATCCATTATCCATCCATCTTCCATCCATCTTCCATCCATCGTCCATCCATCGTCCATCCATCATCCATCCATCTTCCATCCATCATCCATCCATCGTCCATCCATCGTCCATCCATCATCCATCCATCATCCATCCATCCATCATCCTTCCATCATCCATCTTCCATCCATCCATCATCCATCCATCTTCCATCCATCATCCATCATCCATCCATCCATCATCCATCTTCCATCCATCCATCATCCATCCATCTTCCATCCATTATCCATCCATCATCCATCCATCTTCCATCCATCGTCCATCCATCATCCATCCTATCCGAGCTGATGACGGGCGAGAGGCGGGGTACACCCCGGACGTGTCGCCAGTCACACCTGCGGACAGTTTGGACTGATCAATTCACCTGATCTGCATGTTTTTGGAGGAAACCGGAGAAAATCAAAATCCACACCGATGGGAAACAAACCCAGAAACATTTTCATTATTTTCTTATGCTATGAAAATAGTTGTAATCTTTTATTTGAAGATCCTAACTCATTATAAACCATTATTTTGATTTCGTTATTTCTAGGAAGGCTCGTTATTCTCAGGCAGCTTCTCTCCGAGACATTTTGATGAATCACAGGTTTAATACGGTCATTTCATATTTTACGTCATTTCTTTAAAACACGGAATTCTTTGAGATTTGTTTTCAGTATTTTCACAAATGATTATTGTGAGAAAGCATCTCATCGTTTCCACGTACGAAGTGATTACTCCACCGGTTCGGAGGACGGGTCTCATTATTTGGGGACTCGAACTCATTCTGTCATTATTCTGATGAAGCCTCTCATAATCTTCATTATTGTAACTAAACCGTGATTCGAGTCCCCCCCCCCCCCCCCCTCGTTATTCTGAGACACTAACTTTAGAAACTTTCTCATGACAATGACGAACGGGATCTTTTCCTTTAGATAAATAAAGAACAGCTGATCTCAGAGGGGATTGTGGGAGTTTTCTTTCTTCTTGTTTGACGTCACCGTGTTTGGCAGGGACTGAACGGACGTGATGTCATCGTGTGGAATGCCGACCACCAGAACCGACCACCAGAACCGATCACCAGAACCGACCACCAGAACCAACCACCAGAACCGATCACCAGAACCGACCACCAGAACCGATCACCAGAACCGATCGCCAGTGAACGGAGGCCAATAACCAGCAGCAGCTTAACGCGGTTTATGGATCCGGACCAGGACGTGCTATCTGGGTCATGTCCTCACCATGTCCTCGTCCTCTCCAGGTACCCCCGCGCCGGCCCTCAGGAACCGGTTTAAACCGGCTGGACGCGGCGGTGTAGGTGGAGAGCGCTACAGCGATAAAGATAGCGAGCGCAGCAGAGCGAGTGAGAGTCCACGGAATGTCGAGAGGCTGCTTGACGCGTCCCGCATCCGTCTCTCATCCGACGCTTTCTCTCAGGTTATTGCGGGGCTGAGAGAGCCGCTACTGATGCGCATGCTAACGGAAATCGAAAGACGGCTCTTGTTGAGGACCGGTTCCCAGAGTTTCAATTCCTTGAACTCATTTTCCGTTTTTGTGAATGATTCCCTGATAGATTCCAGTGGGCGTGAATGCGGTTGCTAGGCAACGAGTGTAGCAATGCCATTCACCAGGATGCCAGCAGGAAACATGGCATCTACGTAGCAACTTTAGCACATCCGCTACTGCAGGTGGCTAACTAACACTGCCTAGCATGTTAGCACATCCGCTATTGCAGGTGGCTAACTAACACTGCCTAGCATGTTAGCACATCCGCTACTGCAGGTGGCTAACTAACACTGCCTAGCATGTTAGCACATCCGCTACTGCAATTGGCTAACTAACACTGCCTAGCATGTTAGCACATCCGCTACTGCAGGTGGCTAACTAACGCTGCCTAGCATGTTAGCGTCTGTTTGTTCACCTTTTTTTCCAAACGATAAGAGAATCGATAAAGACCCGAATCGTTAAACGGAATTGAAAATGGAATTGGAATTGTCGAAATCTTGTGAATTCTCATTCCTATCCTCATCTGGCGTTGGACGGGGGTGTACAGCGCCGGCCCACACAAGGACAACAAGCAGCTGAGGCTGGAGCGGGTGACTCATCTTCACACCTTCCCGTGACTTCCTGTTTTCCGTGTTTCTCCGCCTGACGATGCTTCGTAGATCTGATGCTTTCTTGGATTTGAACTAAACCTTTACGCGCTGGGGTCATATATTATTTATCATGCTATTCTGCTCCGCCCCACTCTGACGCATGATCAGTCTTCCTGTGGTCTGACGGAGGGCTCGGATTGGCTGGTTGGTATTCTCGCAGGATTGTGGAAAGACCTCCACGATGGCAAAGTGCCCGTTCAGTTCAGCCGCAGATCGGTGGCCTTTTAGCTTTAGCATTAGCATTGCGAGTTTTGGCGTGTAGATCACGTGTGAGACTTCATGAGAGCTACGAGCTACAAAGCCGCTGACGAAGTGATCACAGTTTCTGTGATCTGCGCTTCGATCTACGATCACCTGCAAAGATCAATGCCTGCTTTCATGTCCTTCACGTGATCAAAGGGTGCACACGTGTGCTTTAGAACCACTGGTGTGACATCATCGAGTTGGACAACACGGAACAGACAGAGAAGAAGCCGGAGGAAGCGCTCGTCGGATGCCTCCATCGCATCCGTCCCTCAACACGACGTCTACTTTCCTCAAAGTTGAGGCGATTAAAAATGTACAATGTTAAATCGACCAATCAGAGGCTTTGGAGGTTCAACGGTCGCTCCGGATTCTCCTCTCGGAACTTTACAACAGAAACAAAGCTGATATCGACCACAGAGACATTTATAATCCCTTGTTGCAACTGACCTTGACCATTTTGTACTGTTGCCATGGTAACAAATGAGAAAAAGAAACCGTGCTGCTATATTAAAATGTTTCCCTGGTGCTAAAAGCCGGAATCAATCCCCTATAATCAATCAAACATGAACATGGGAATGCATGGGCTTCCTTTTTTTATTTTACCTGAAATGGACTCTGGCTGTTGTAGTTCTTCACTTCCTTATCGGCTCCACGGACCAGCAGCACTCTGGCACAGGTATCCTGGAGAAAGAGGGAGAACAAGCCTGAACGAAGCTGGAAAAACTCTCCCAGTTTGGGCGGTAAGAGACACCGTCGCTTCTTTTCCAGGAGAATCGATCAGAACGTCTCAACATTCCGGGAGAAGACGGAACATCGAGTTATACCTGAGCGAGGACTGGAGCGGGAGGAGAGCGTCTAACGCTCCACTCAAAGAGGAAGAGAGAGAGAAGAGCAGAGGTGGAGAGAGAGAAGAAGAGCAGAGGTGGAGAGAGAGAAGAAGAGCAGAGGTGGAGAGAGAGAAGAAGAGCAGAGGTGGAGAGAGAGAAGAAGACCAGAGGTGGGGAGAGAGAAGAAGAGCAGAGGTGGAGAGAGAGAAGAAGAGCAGAGGTGGAGAGAGAGAAGAAGAGCAGAGGTGGAGAGAGAGAAGAAGAGCAGAGGTGGAGAGAGAGAAGAAGAGCAGAGGTGGAGAGAGAGAAGAAGAGCAGAGGTGGAGAGAGAGAAGAAGAGCAGAGGTGGAGAGAGAAGAAGAGCAGAGGTGGAGAGAGAGAAGAAGAGCAGAGATGGAGAGAGAGAAGAGCAGAGATGGAGAGAGAGAAGAAGAGCAGAGGTGGAGAGAGAGAAGAAGAGCAGAGGTGGAGAGAGAGAAGAAGAGCAGAGATGGAGAGAGAGAAGAGCAGAGGTGGAGAGAGAGAAGAAGAGCAGAGATGGAGAGAGAGAAGAGCAGAGATGGAGAGAGAGAAGAAGGGCAGAGATGGAGAGAGAGAAGAAGAGCAGAGATGGAGAGAGAGAAGAAGAGCAGAGATGGAGAGAGAGAAGAGCAGAGATGGAGAGAGAGAAGAAGAGCAGAGGTGGAGAGCGCTGAGGGGTTTGAAGCTACAGCACAATCGCCCACAAAGTGCTCGACCACGCAGCCACGCATGCAGCCACGCAGCCATGCAGGCATGCAGGCATGCAGCCATGCAGGCATGCATCCACACATGCATCCACACATGCATCCACGCACGCACGCAGCGCCTCGCGAGGGGACAGGGGGCTGTTTTTAGAGCCGGAGCTGCTGGAAGTCCTGCTCGCTCGGCCCGAGCGCCGATCTAGGCTATTTATTCCTTCTCTCTGCTTTCCATGGACGACGAAGCGTCGGAACGGGAACGTCGTCACACATCCCAGCCGGGAATATCGTTAGAAGCAGCGTTAGACAGGAAACGTGGGGGGCGGGATGAAACCACGGGGATCCGGGGACGATCCGGGGACGATCCGGGGACGATCCGGGGACGATCCGGGGATTCTCCTCCGGGAAACTTCAAATGGATTTTTCTTGTCACTGACGAAAGATGTCGGGAAGAATTCTCACGATTTCCCACGAGAACTTTGGTGTTCCGTGTTCGGATGCACTGGAACGAACGCCATCGACCAGGGTGGCGGCAGAACTCATGCATATTCATGAGCTACACCATAAAACAGCGTATAAAGAACGATCTTAAAATAGGTCCAGGTCGACCCAATGGTGGTGCACAGCGTCCCGCCGCTCACCTGGACGTCCCACCGCTCACCTGGACGTCCCACCGCTCACCCGGACGTCCCACCGCTCACCCGGACGTCCCACCGCTCACCTGGACGTCCCACCGCTCACCCGGACGTCCCACCGCTCACCTGGACGTCCCATTGGACGTCCCACCGCTCACCTGGTTGTACAGGGCACAGATGTGCAGAGCCGTGTTTCCTGAGGCGTTCTGGGCGCTCATGTCGGCTCCGTAGAACAACAGATGCTCCAAATGCTGCAGATGGCCATGACGACAAGCCTGCAGGCACGCACACACACACACACACACGCACACACACACACACACACACACACACACACACACACACACACACACACACACACACACACACACTTTAACACTTCTGTGATGGCTGCAGTAAGAGGCTTTCAACACTAGATGTCAGTGTCCTGCAGGTGAGAGAAGGCGTGTCACACACAGGACCGTTGGAAGATGAGAAGATAAAGAAAGAGGACAAATGATAACACATGATCTTCAGGTGCATTTAGCGCTGATGCTACGTTCCTCCAGCGGCGTGGGTTCGACTCCGCCCCGTCCCTTTACCGAAGGCCTTCCTCCACTCTTTTAGTTTGCGGTGTCCGTGTCTCACACAGAGACACCTTTATGGGACAGACTTATGGGACAGAATCCTTACAGTCCTCCGTTCCTGGAATTAAAACGAGCTGCACAGGGGTGGATGCCCGTCGGTTGCCATGGCTGCAGGAGGCGGTCCTGAAACAGCCTCGTCTCCTTCAACCGAGGCGGTGTCTGTCTGCCTGGTTCTGTGAGCGACCCCTCAACACAAGCCGTTTGCGTGTTTACCTGGTGGACTTCGTGCCAGCCGTTCTCGTCCTGACAGCAGACGAAGGCGCGGCGGCTCAACAGCAGCTCGCAGCAGCCCGGGTCGCCGCCCACCACGGCGCTGTGGAACAGGGGCGTCAGGCCGCGGCTGTCCTTGTAGTCAGGTGAGGCTCCCGAGTCCAGCAGCGCCTGAAGGGACAGGTGGACGCAAGGACACTATTTTAACAGAAATGCCGAGACAGGAAAGTGACAACGGGAAATCTGAAAGACGGTCTATGAATGTTACTTCTTGTTCCTTTCATGCTTTCATTCCTTTGATGACTGTAAAGACGAGGACTGGTTCGTCTTTTTACCGTGAGCGTGACCAGGTTCCCGGATCGGGCGGCTTTGTGCACGGCAGTCGTTCCGTTTCTGGCTCTGAAGTCCAGGTGAGCGCCGCCGTTCTGCAGCACCTCGATCATTTCCACCACGTTCTCCAACTGAGCCGCCGCCGTCAACGGGCTCTCTGGAGACGGACAAGAGCCGAGTGAGGGTTGGGGGGTTAGCATCAAAACAGCCGCGCTGACGCTAAACAAGTCGCGTTAATCATCCTTTACTGAACGCTCGGACCCTGAACTGGACTTTTATTTACTTTAATAACGATTAGCTTTGGTTCAATCAGGACAGCGGCTGGAGACGGCTGGTCTGCGTGGACGAAGACGAGCCGCTTCTCTGCCGGAGCCGAAGAAGAGGAGCGCTAACACTTTCCTTTCAGCGCTTTTGTTTGGACAGCTGGAATCAATATGAGCAGGTAACGAGGGCCGTAGCCCCCCCCCCCCCCATTAAGATTACCTCCACTCATCTAACAA
Source organism: Brachionichthys hirsutus (assembly GCF_040956055.1). Lineage (NCBI taxonomy): Eukaryota > Metazoa > Chordata > Actinopteri > Lophiiformes > Brachionichthyidae > Brachionichthys > Brachionichthys hirsutus. Next base: position 670,665 of record NC_090897.1, read on the forward strand.
GCCCCTCTCCTCTCGGCGGCGTCTTCATTTGCTGAACGCCGTTCCCATTCCCGCTGCTGCTGACATCGTCATTAAGTGCTCATCAATAAACATGGGCGTGGCCATTGGCGCTCAGGCTGGTCTGTCCTGATGCTAATGAGGCCGCTCAGATGATTGCTAACGGTTGTTACGCCCTCTGCAAACCGAGCAAGGAAAAGTGTATCCTATTAAAAGACCCTCAGAAAGGACGACTTCCTGTCTCTCCGTGAGTCCCCGTCGGCTCATTAGTGTCCCGAGTGTCGCTCAGTCCTTCCTCTTCCTCTTCCTCTTCCTCCCTGATTGTCCTCTCAATCCAAGGAATCGCTGACTCCTGCTTACGGCCGGCGCCATCCCAGAGCTCGTCTGATTGATCAGCGGGGTGGACGTAAGCGCCGTCGCTGCGAGGTTCTGTCTCTCGGTTGGACAGATGTCTTTAAAGAGGGTTCAGCTCAGACTCGGGGCGACTGCGATCAGGAGAGACTCGCGGAGGACGTAAATACGGTCGTTTATCGCGTCAGACGATGAGCTATATCGGATCTGTCAGAATTTATGTGGGACATCAGGAAGATTGAGATTGAAAGGCGTCGCCATGAGCAGCGACAAGCTATAAATAGCCACCAGATACGGGTGGCGGCGGCTGATGGCTCTGCTGGGACTTATGAACGATTGACTGGCAGCGACGCGCAGGAAAACGGGGAACAGCTCCCAGAACGAATGGAGTCTTATTGAAAAAGACAGCTGCAACATGATTGGCTGAGAATGAAGGTGTAGCTGCGTTCCTGGAGAGAGGCGATAGGCTCGATGGAGACTCGATGCAAAGGACAGGGTGAAGTGGGGAAAGGTTCGCCGTGGCGTCCCCTGACGAGACGAGCCGAAAGACAAAAGGAGACCCATTTAGTCCGAGGTGTCCGCGCAGCCTTACCGCCGGTCTCGCTGTCCTGGTAGTTGGGGTCAAAGCCTCTGTCCAACAGTTGTGACACTTTGTCCACCTGATTATGCTGGACGAGTTCCATGAACGTCCTCAGATTGGCCTGCAAACCAGAGGAGAGAGAGAGGAGAGACTATAGAGAAAGGTCGAGGGGGGGGGGTCACAGGAAGGTGGGGGTGAGCAGGGAGACGGAAGACGACTACCGTTAACAAACAGAGGGTAGAATAAAGGCGACTTAAATCGGGGGGGGGGGGGGCTGGCAGCGTGGAACGGCCGCCGATTCTCTTCCTGTCTGCTTTCTTTCCAGGCCGCATGATAAAAATAGATAAGAGAGCAGCTCCCGGAAGGAGAGGAGAAAACGAGGAGGGACGAACGGGAAGAAAGAACAAAGAACAATGGAAGTGCAGCCTGGGAAGACGAGACAAAGGGCTGTCTCTTTTGGAGCTACGGTGAGCATGACTCAGCATTAGCATCTAAGCTATCCGCCATCGACCACCGAACCCTCTTCTGGTCCCGTGAGGCGTCGCCACAGCAACCCGACCTTCTCCACTTCACCCTGTCCTTTGCATCGTCCTCCCCAACACCAGCCACTCTCATGTCCTCCATCACTACGTCCATGTCTCTTCTCCTGGGTCGTCCTCTAGCCCTGTCCTTTGCATCGTCCTCCCCAACACCAGCCACTCTCATGTCCTCCCTCACTACGTCCATGTCTCTTCTCCTGGGTCGTCCTCTAGTCCTGTCCTTTGCATCGTCCTCCCCAACACCAGCCACTCTCATGTCCTCCCTCACTACGTCCATGTCTCTTCTCCTGGTTTGTCCTCTAGTCCTGTCCTTTGCATCGTCCTCCCCAACACCAGCCACTCTCATGTCCTCCCTCACTACGTCCATGTATCTTCTCCTGGGTCGTCCTCTAGTCCTGTTCCCTGGCAGTTCCATCCTCAGCATCCTTCTACCGATATAGTCCCTGTCTCCCCTCTGGACATGTCCAAACCATCAAAGTCTGGTCTCTCTGACCTTGTCTCCAAAACGTCTAACCTTCTCTGTCCCTCTTAGTGTCTCATTTCTAATCCTGTCCAACCTGGCCCCTCCCAAGGAGAACCTCAGCATCTTCATCTCAAAGGAAGACGTTTCCATTTTCCATGCCCAAAATGTTCGTGTTTTATTTAACGAAGCTTTATCGTATCGAGCTTCTACAAACCGATGAACCGGAGTCCGGAGGAAGCTCGCCTCTCGCTTTCACTCCGTCTTGATGCCTGTCTCAGTCCGTGATCCAGCCAATCACGGAGCACCAGACTTCCCGGCACACGGGATTGGCTGTAATGATTTTACAAAGTGTGTATTGAATACGTCCTTTCCCGTTTCCATCTGTCCTCTCTTTCACATGCACAGACAGCTAGCTCCCTGGTGTGATGCTAACAGAGCAACAGACGCTAATGCCTTGGCAGCAGGATTACAGTAGCTAATTACAGCAGCCCAGAGCTAGCCTCACATAGCGCTGGAAAAGGATGGGAAAGACAGAACGCAAGCAGCCCCCCCCCCTAACTGGATCTACACCGTCCACACGGTGATCTGGATCAGCACCAGAAGGTTCTAGATTGTTCTCGGTATCTTTAAACACCAACATGAAAAGTCAAAGTGAATCAGAGCTGATGTTTATTTTTAACTGATTCCTGAACCCATAAATGGGTTTAATGTTAAAATGTAATATTTGTTCCTGACCTCATTCTGGATCAGAACCAGGAGACGTGTTTCATGATGGTTCAGATCGGACCCCTTTATCCAGACGGGTATCCGGATGCGGATCGATCAAAGACCCATCTTCAGACTCCGATTCGTCCCGAGTGTTTCTGTAATCCTGCTAACCTCCTTGGGGGGGCGACGGTCTCACCTCGGTGTGGAGTTTGGCGATCTGTTTCTGGTCCACGTTGGGCTGCTGGTAGACGCGGCTCTTGTAGCGGAACTGTTGGTGAAAGACAACCGTTAGAGGAGCGCCGGGCCTCAGTCCGGCGTGCAACGTGAGAAGCTTTCCTCTCCGGCGCCGTCAGCGTCATCAAACACGACCCGCTCAACCTGAACAGGAAGCACGGCCATACTGCTTCCTGTGCTGCCCGACGCTAATCAAAGCGCGAAACCTTTGAATTCTTTGTTTCTTCATGACACGAGCGTCTCAGACGTTCGGACTGTCTGACCTCGACGCATTTCATCTGTGTAATAATTAGCATAAACTCCTCCCCCCAGCCGAGTAGAGGGTAACAGCACACAGTGACTCGCCTCCAGGGACGGGGCCCCCTTGCTGATCGGCTGAGGGTACTCGCGGAGGATCCGCTCCTCATCCAGGAACTTGCCGTCCCTCCCGTCCCTCCCGTCCCTCGGCGGTTGGAAGAGTCCATAGTTGAGGACGTCCTTCAGGCTCTGATTGAGCGAACACAGGATCCGCTGCTTCGCCACCCAGACGGCGGCGTCCGGGTTGAACCGCATGCATTTCTGGTTGGGTTCGGAAGCAGAGGAGAAACGACGAGTCAGAAAAAGCAAATAATGCACACGAAATATTTAGGTTCTGTTTTTAGCAGAAAAACCGCTGAAGATCTGAAGATGGTCTTCAGTTCATTCTGAGACGATCCGGATCCCCGTCTGGATTCAGAAACATCTGGATTCTCCCATTTACTTATAACGGAGGCTTTAAAAACATTCCAGTCATGAAGGGGTCCGATCTGAACCGTCATGAAACACGTCTCCTGGTTCTGATCCAGAATGAGGTCAGGAACAAATATTACATTTTAACATTAAACCCATTTATGGATTAAGAATCAGTTAAAAATAAACATCAGCTCTGATTCACTTTGACTTTTCATGTTGGTGTTTAAAGATACCGAGAACAATCTAGAACCTTCTGGTGCTGATCCAGATCACCGTGTGGACGGGAGGGGGGGCTGCTTGGGGGGGTCTGAGCTTCTCTATTTAGATGTTGATTGTTCCGGGATGTGAGCGGAAGGAAGAGGACCGAATGGGACAAACCCGTCCAGGTTGCTGCACGTCGACCACACAGCGCTGCCATCGTTTCCCGGTTAGCATGCTATATGCTAATCCGGTCCCCCTCACAGGATGTGAACTTCCAGCGCTTACGTTGCCCCGGTCCGAATCAGAGAGGATCATGGGCGCTGTGCATTCAGGAACAGTCGTCGCCGATAGCAACCGCGAGAATGAGATGAAAGCTGAGACGATGAGCGCTCGGTGAACTCTGCTAAGATCAATCCTCTCGTCTGGCGAGATGTGAACCAACGAAGCAGCGTGGGAGAGAAGCATCAGTCCGGGTCCGGCCCGAACCCTGACCCGGCTGAACGTTCCCGAGAGTTCTGAACAACCCGGAACCGGCCCGGTTCCTTCTCATGCTTCACCACCAGGCTTATATTCACCGTCTGCTGCAGGTCGGGGATGACGATCCGGACGACCAGGGAGTCTCCCCGGCTCGGCGAGGGCTCCGCCCCGGTTCTGAGGGTCTCTTCACCGGAGCTGTCGGAGGCGCAGTCGTCGGAATAGTCGGAGAAGCTCTGGGCCATCTCGTCCTCGCTGGACGTTGGGCTCCGGGGCATCGTCAGCAGGCCCGGCTGATTCAGCTGGGACAGACAGAGGGGATGAAAAGCGTCCATTAGAGGACAACGATTCAGGATGGAGGAGTTCCTCAGGGAGACGAGCATTACACAAACGTTTGTGACACACACACACACACACAGACCAACAAACTAATCAGCGTCTGTTAATCAACCTCCCACTTTTAATCAATCAGACGTAGATCTTTTACGTGTACAGAGCGCTCACTCTCACACAGAGAGAAAGACTTTCTAGAAGCAGGAGAGGAAATTATTTAATTTGTGATTCGGATTTTAGAATCATTTCAGGTCTGTCAGGTTCAGAGAGGAGAGATGAGATCGGAGGATCTCTTCCTCTTACCCGGGACACAAATGAATAAATCAATAAACAAATGAAAAAAATGATCCTGAAAGATGCTTCCTCATATACCTGGAGGTCATAGGTCACCTGAGTTATTGATCGATCACAGATCCATATATTTCTGCCTCGTCATAATCACGTTTGGATCAGGATCAGGATCAGACTTCGTTCACACGAGGAGACGAATCTGATGTGAAAGTGATCCGGTATTCAAAGCCACTCGTTCCTGGAGTAATCAGCCCGATCATGTCAAACACAAGAAGAGTAAAGGTCGATGAAGCATGTCCCTCGTGCAGCTCGATCAATATCTGCATCGGGAACTGATCGACCTTCACCAGAAGGCTTTCAACTTTAAAACAGAACGCCAGCAAGCCCCACACACGTACCATTTCAGCCATAGCATCCGGAGGAGCGACGCTGCAGGAGGGGGAGGGTCCGCGGTGGCACCCGGGGGCTCCCTGGGAAGGAGGAGGAGGAGACAGAGGAGGAGACAGAGGAGGAGGAGACAGCGGGGTCCTGTAAACAGCTGCTGCTGCACGTTTAAGAAGAAGCGCAGGAGGAGCACGCCGTTTATAAAACCTCAGCGTTAGTCCCATGGAAAATTCACTGATGATGATGATGGGGGGGGGGGGGGGTGGAACTCCTCCTCAAACGAAGAGGAGCAGAACATTTGATATAAAATATACGTTTAGCAACGCGTGAACGAAGTCCAACAAAACAAACCTCCACCAGGGCGGCGCACTTCCCCTGTGATGTCATCAACATACACCAGCAGCGTCCTGATTGGCCGACCCTCATCATGTGATCCCATGAAACCCTCCCCAGGTTGGGGTCCGTCTGTTTCCACTTCCTGCATTCTCACTAAAAACCTGAGACGGTAATAAGAAGGGCGTGAAGATCTGCTCAGAGATCTGCTCCCGTAGCTCCGCCTCCTCCCGTTCAGAACCAACGAGGTCTCATCAGTCAATCAGGGTCAACATTCCAGGAGCGGACGACTCCCGTGACCTCTGACCTCCCATCGGCACACGACGCCGGCCATCTAGGAATCCCACGGCCAAATGATTATTCCTGGAACATCCGTTAACAAAACAGCGAGGAGGCGGCGGGCTGAAGCCACGCCCACACCTGGCACAAGCAAGCCAACAGGTGAAAGGCGTCTCTCAGGTCGGAAATGAAATCCTGGCGCCGCCTGATGATGACATCACCCCGATCCAACATGGCGGACATGGTTCCACGGCGCCAAGGGAGACGCACCGCCGTGAGTGGAACGCAAGAGGAAGAGGAAGAGGAAGAGGAAGAGGAAATCAGGTCCCAGCGGGACGTAATGGATCGAGCGTAATCCCAGGTGAGCGCACACACCTGACCCACAAAGTTCTGAGGAAGTCGCTTCGGCATCCTTTTTGTTGTCCGGATCTCGACCAACGTTTTATAATCTGACGTCACTGGAATGACGTCATGTTCACAACACGGACATTTAAAAACATCAGAGCACGGTGGGGGAGGGGCAAATGTAATGATGGTTTTAAATGTTTCAACGAAGCCACGCCCCTTTAGTCCTAAATTAAAAACTTTAATATATTATATTTTATTCTCACAAAGTCTCTTCAGACTTGCAGCAGGTGAGGAGGAACCCGAACCGAACCGAACCGAACCGAACCTTTAAAGAACTCCGTGTAACTTTGGTTTATCTCCCATCTTTAGCTCCTCCTCCTTTAAGTGATAATAATCAGCGGAATCTCGCTTTAATGCCTTTAACAGAAGTTTTAATCTAATTATTAACCATTAGATAAATATCAAGCAAGACGCAGCAGAAACTCACTTTCCGGTGTCGCGCAGAAGTCCGTGCGGCGCGGCGCGGCGCGGCGCGGTGCGGTGCGGTGCGGTGCGGTGCGGTGCGGCGCGGCGCGGCGCGGCGCGTGAACCGGGCTGCAGCCTCCAGCAGAGGAGCGGTGCTCAAAGGAAGGTCCGTCCCGTCGCCGCGCTGTCCGACCCTCCGGGCGCAACGGGACCGGCACACCGGCAGACCGGGGAGGAAACTTCCTGTCGGAGTGTCCCGCGGAGCCGCTTCGGACCTGATCACCGGGAGGAAACCCTCCGCTGACACCGAGCGCGGCTCCGAGCGGCGCGCCTCCCCGCCTGACTCCCGGAGGAGGACGAACCGGAGGAGGGGGCCGGTAATTACGGCAAGACAGGTGAATGTGACGTCATTCTCACCACCACCTCGGGCTAGAACTGAAGCCCCCCGAAGGAACCGCTGGTTCTAACCCGCAGCAGAGGAGGCTATAAATAGAACCCGGTTCGGTTCGGTTCGGTCCAATCACCTCCAGCCGCTGGATGTGGGACGTTAAAGGGACAGCCGGTTTGTTTCAGGTCCAGCACTCACTCATCAGTCTGATCCGGATCAGGTCACACTTAATCCGGATCCACACTGACCTGAGATCAGATTGGGTCTGAAACCGATTCATTCAGGAGTTCCTGATCCAAATCAGTGAAAGGTAATGACAATAAGTCACGTGATGAGAGTCAGCCAATCAGGGGCCGACGGAGAATGACGTCATAATGGCACCGCCCTGGGGGAGGTCCCACTGCTCAGATGAATCATTTATAAGAATTTAACTCAAAGGTGATCAGAGTGACATTTGTGGGCGTGTCCTGTGAGGTCATGTGTAACTGTGATTCATCAGCCTGCCCCCCCCCCCCCCCCCCTTCATCGTTCGTCTTCACTTCCTCCATCTGTCTCTGTGTCCCGGATACATGCCGCCTGCAAATAAACGGCCGTTGCCATGACAACCACGCTAGCTGGAATGGGATGATGTTGATCATGGCACCAGGCCGACAGCCCGGCGCCCCCCCGGGGGCGAGGCGGCGTTTGAACGCCAGCTTTGAGGCATGTGTGTGTGTTCAGGCCAGAAACGCACCCAAACACAGCCGGGCTCGGGTTCCAGAACTTCATCCAGAACCACCAGCTAACGTCAGCGCTCATCAATGATCGATTGATTATTGGAGGAAACCCACAGACACGGGGAGAACATACAAACTCCACACAGATAGGACTCAAGCCCAGAACCTTCCTCATTATGGAGGGAGGAGGAGGAGGAGCAGGAGGAGGAGGAGGAGGAGGAGGAGGAGCAGGAGGAGGAGCAGGAGGAGGAGCAGGAGGAGGAGGAGCAGGAGGAGCAGGAGGAGGAGCAGGAGGAGGAGGAGCAGCATCTCCGCCTGGATCTCACTGCTAAAGAGGATTTAGATGCCATCAGTGAACTGTTGAGGGTCCAGAGACAACAGCCTTGTTGTGTTGTTGTTGTTGTTGTTTTGTTGTGTTGTGGTTTTGTTGTTTTGTTGTTGTATTGTTGCTTTGTTGTTTTGTTGTTTTGTTGTTTTGTTGCTTTGTTGTTTTGTTGTTGTTGCTTTGTTGTTGTTGGGTTGTTGTTGTTTTGTTGTTGTTGCTTTGTTGTTTTGTTGTTGTGTTGTTGTTGTGTTGTTGTGTTGTGTTGTTGTTTTGTTGTGTTGTGTTGTTTTGTTGTTGTTGCTTTGTTGTGTTGTTGTTGTTGTTTTGTTGTGTTGTTGTTGTTGTTTTGTTGTGTTGTGTTGTTTTGTTTTTGTTGTGTTGTTGTTGTGTTGTTGTTTTGTTGCTTTGTTGTTTTGTTGTTTTGTTGTTGCTTTGTTGTGTTGTTGTGTTGTTTTGTTGCTTTGTTGTTTTGTTGTTGTTGCTTTGTTGTTGTTGGGTTGTTGTTGTTTTGTTGTTGTTGCTTTGTTGTTTTGTTGTTGTGTTGTTGTTGTGTTGTTGTGTTGTGTTGTCTCATTATGTCCCCAGACAGGAAGGCAGGTACGTAAATAAATTCACGGATCAGCCTCTAATATAAATTAGCATAAAATGTTTCTGCTTTGGGGCCCGTCTTTTAATTAGTCTCACGGAGATCTGCTGTTTGTGCATCAAACAAACAAACAAACAAACAAATGTAGCACAATGAAAGCATAATAGCTCTCAGAAGTGCACGTGAAGCGCACGTGAAGTGCACGTGAAGCGCCTCCTCATTAATGCCGACTGACAGCGATGCTCCTGCTGAAAGGTCGGCGCTGGGGAAGCGCCAAATAAAGGAGATTTATTTCTATAGCAATAACCTTTCAACGTTCGGAAAAGCAAAACCGCAAAGCAGCAAAGAGGGGGGGGGGGGCAACGACAGAAACTAAGCCCCCCCAACACGAATCAGAACCAGGATGTTCAAAACAAGCACCAGGAGGAGAACTTAGCGAAGAAAAAGATTCCCACTCTGCAGCTGAGCGTGGAAACGTCTCCCGCTCTTATTCTGGAGGGTTTCCCGCGGGGCAGTAAATTAAGTGAGGCTTAATCTGAAGGGGAAACATTTAACAGAAGATCTGATCGGCATCCCCCCTTCTGGGTCGCCGGGGAAACGGAGGCTTTCTGGGCGTCTTCATCGCCGGACAAATAAACAGCTCCGATGTGGGATGGGAGATAAAGGCCGACCGGAGCGCCATTGGTTCCCCTCCCGTCTCTGCTTTACGCCGCGTTAGCGCCTCCTGGAGGAGCTAAAAGCGCTGGAGGTGTTTCCTAATAAACACCTCCAGCGTAAAATGTCAAGCAGGACGGCTGGAGAGACACTCGGAGCGAAAAGACTAGCCGCTAACGCCGAGACGACAGATGATTGAGGTCAAAGTCCGAGGTTCCAACAGGACATGGACGCCGTCACGTCTTTCATGTCTTTCATGACAAGCAACAAAGTCAAAACGATCGTGGCTCCACCCCTTTATCCAGACTGATGATTTGTCCGGTCCTTCCGCCGAGTCTAGTAGCTAAACTCATCGACCAATCACGAAAGACCTGCATTGCTTTAGAAATGCTGCTAGCTGCTGCTAACGGTGTGTTTATTCAAATGTGTAATATAGCTGCTGCCTCTGAAGATGCATAAAGAGCAGTGTCATCCACATAGAACGTTAGCAATGGAGAAAGACTTAGCTCAGATGCTAGCAGCTAGCATTTATTTCTGTTAATATTCTTCACAATCGTCTTCATTATGTTTTTCAGGACAAATATATTTTTCCCGTAGCCTCAAAGTGAGAAATAAACGCTCACGCACGTTTACGCTCACGCACGTTGACTTTGCACGTTTACCAAAAGTAAAAGCTGTTATAATGTATCTCCTTTGAAAAGTTCTTTGTTTTTGTCTTTAACCCTTTGTGGTTTGTAAAATAAAGCCACAGAGGAAGTTACCTCGTGAACCGCGTGTGGAGGGGTAGTCTCCAGTAGAGATGCTGAACGGGGGCATTTTGTCCTGAGTGCTGAGGGATGAAGATGTGTGTTCACGTACAGGACAGGAGGAAGAGGAGGACAAGAAGAGGAGGACACGAAGAGGAGGACACGAAGAGGGGGACACGAAGAGGAGGACACGAAGAGGAGGACAAGAAGAGGAGGACACAAAGACGAGGACACGAAGAGGAGGACACGAAGAGGAGGAAGGTGAATCAGGATGACCCAGCACGCCTTTCAGAGTGCAGGTAAACGGGACTCAAACCGCCGGCAGACCTCATTGCAAAGTGGGGCGTTATGTAGGACACGGCTGGGGGGCCACAGAGAGCAGCGATGGTGGGTCGTCCTTGACACCGTCGCTGTTTGTCAGTAGGTTCTGGATCTATCCTCTCTTTTTTCTCCCCCCCCCCCCCCCCCCCTCCTGTGACAGAGAAAGTGTGTGTTGGTGCTGGTTCCTGGTGCGTGATGCTGCCCTCTGCTGGCTTCATGCGAGCCTTACACCCAAACCAGGACCCGACCAAGGCCAGCCCCCCCCCCCCCCCCCCCGAGGACCCAGGTCACCTTCTACCGGTGTCCCCTCACAGTTTCATACCAGTGGACAGACTGAGGACACGTGTTGGACGCTCTGAGAGTTTTATTAACCCCCGTTGAGCCTCTGAAAGGCTCAGTTAGCTGCGATGGTCTCGTCCATCCAGGCCCGGAGTTCTGTGACGCGGGCGTAAACGCCAGGCACAGACGTGCTGCAGGTTCCACTGCCCCAAGACACGATGCCCACCAAAGTCCAGACGCCAGCCTTCTCACAGACCAGAGGACCGCCAGAGTCGCCCTGAAAAACAGGCAGCAGATGAGCGACGGCTCGGGGGCCGACGGGGGAAGGTCGCCTGAAGGTCACCCACCATGCAGGAGGAGGCCCCCGCGGCTCCGGCGCAGATCATCTGGCTGGAGATCATGTTGCCCCAGAGCTCGCGGCACTGCTCATTGGTCAGCAGGGGCAGGGCAGCCTGCTGCAGCAGGGCGGGGGTATCAGGAGCTGCGACACGCCCAGAAATCACACGTCACATATGCAGAACGCCCGGCACCACCTGTCCGTGGCCACGCCCACCCCGCCTCTGACTGGCGGGACCGCTCACCATTGTGACTGGTCAGGCCCCAGCCACTGGTCACACACTTCATGCCTCCGGGGAAGTTTGCCCCGGTCTCGGCGACGCACACCGGGGACACGCGCACGTTCATCTGGGCGGGGCTTTCCAGCTTGATGAGCAGGATGTCGTTGTTGATGGTGAAGCCGTTGTAGCGGGGGTGCTTGAACACCTGCAGAGGACAAAAAGACACTGAAGAGGACGGACGGGCATCAGGACCAGACCAGAGGCCGACCTCGGTTGGGACGCACCTTCGAGATCTTCATGACCTGGATGACATCAGCGGTGGAGGCGCGGTCATGTTCCCCGAGGATCACTCGGTGGTGCGTCCTGTAGGGAATAAGACTTGTATTCCAACATCAAAGTGTCCCTGAAAACCAGGCTCCAAACCTCCCAAAACAAACTGATTGGGCTACTCCTCAATCCGGGGCCCATGACCCCCCTTCTTCCTGGACATTTTGCTAGCCTAAAATGGCTCAGGGTAGAAGACAGGGTTAAACAACTCAAAATGGGATTGGCATTTAAAATAGTCAATGCAGCTCTGCCCTCAGTCCCCTCAATCCCTGCATACCTGAATAAACACCTCCACAGATTTAGTGACACCCACAGCCACAACACTAGAGGGAGCTCAAACAACAACCTGATTACCCCCTCCTACAGGACTAACATGGGTAAATCATCTTTTTACAATACTGCCCCCTAAGGGTGGAACTGTTTGACTCCTGCCCTCAAAACATGCACCTCTTTGGCCTCCTTCAAAACGGCCCTAAAAATACACCTTTCAGGGGACAGAAACGGAGATAGTCATCGTGACTCTCTCTGGACAGCGGCCATTTTACACACAACATACTTCAAAAGCGAAAGCCGCCACCGAGGCATCGTTCCGTCATCAATAACAAGAAGTCCTTCCAAACCTTGATTCAATTGTGTTGTGCAATATTAGCCCATGCGGTTACGCAGGGTACATCAGCATACATTGTACATAAAGAATCCTCGATATATTTGAAAATACTTCTACGTGCAGCATTAATTTAGTGCAGGGGTGGGCAAACTTTTTGACTCGCGGGCCACAATGGGTTCTAAAATTTGACAGAGGGGCCGGGCCAGGAACAGATGGATGGAGTATTTGTGTATTGTGTATTTGTGTATTTGTGTATTTGTGTGAGCTAATATAAATGACATGCAAAACCCATTACATGAAAGGATTTGGCTTTTTACAGGTAGCATTACAAGGAAAAGGTCAAATGAATCGGGTTTAATTCTAGTAAAATTTAATTTAATGATATAATTTGGGCAAGTTCGGCGGGCCAGATTAAATAGCCCAATGGGCCGCATATGGCCCCCGGGCCTGGGTTTGCCCATGCCTGATTTAGTGGGTAGATCTTTGTGACTTGGTCATTTTATAAGTAGCTCGCATGCTGAAAAAGTGTGGGCAGCCCTGCTCTAGGGAATAAGAGTCGGGTGCATGGAGGGTGACGAAGGTGATGTGATGAAGGTGATGTGATGAAGGTGATGTGATGAAGGCGGTTACTTGACGTTGCAGTGAGCCGCCGTCACCACCCAGTTCTCGTTGATGAGTGAGCCGCCGCAGAAGTGGAAACCAGTGTAATCCTGAAACAGCGAGGGTGAGACATTTATTAACGTGTGTGTGTGTGCGTGCGTGTGTGCGTGTGTGTGTGCGTGTGTGCGTGCGTGTGTGCGTGTGTGTGTGCGTGTGCGTGTGCGTGTGCGTGTGCGTGCGTTTACCTGCAGGGACACCTGCCAAGGCCAGGAGTGAGGCACCGCCTCCTCACCGTTCACAATGCGAGAGTAACCGGTGATTATGGGAGCGATGGCTGGCGTGCCACACCCTGATGACATCACGACACAATTAGCAACAACATTCAGGTGCTAAAGCTAATCCTGCTTTTAGCTCGTTTTCCACTCTGCGGTTTGAACTGTTACCCCCCCCCCCCCCATGCTGCCTCAATAAATCCTGCCCCTGTCTGTCCTACCCAGCATGCTTCACTTCCTCAGCTGTTTCCCTCGTGTCACAGAACTCATCTCACCGTAGGCGACACTGGCGAAGGCGAGGCAGGCGAGGGCCGACAGGAACGCCATGGCTCCAACGTTCCGGGTTCGTCTGAGCGAGGAGCTTTTATGCAGCCGGGAAGCGACGTGATTGGACGAGACGGAACGGAACATCTTATCAGCGGCGGTGGGAGTTTGGACAGGTGAGCCTGATGCGGAGGTTTCCATCTCGCCAAAGGTCACCACCTGGGTCGGTTCCACGATATACACGGGATACCTGCACGTATGAATACACGGAGATGTACCACGGTATACACGGGATACCTGCACGTATGAATACACGGAGACGTACCACGGTATACACGGGATACCTGCACGTATGAATACACGGAGACGTACCACGGTATACACGGGATACCTGCACGTATGAATACACGGAGACGTACCACGGTATACACGGGATACCTGCACGTATGAATACACGGAGACGTACCACGGTATACACGGGATACCTGCACGTATGAATACACGGAGACGTACCACGGTATACACGGGATACCTGCACGTATGAATACACGGAGACGTACCACGGTATACACGGGATACCTGCACGTATGAATACACGGAGACGTACCACGGTATACACGGGATACCTGCACGTATGAATACACGGAGACGTACCACGGTATACACGGGATACCTGCACGTATGAATACACGGAGACGTACCACGGTATACACGGGATACCTGCACGTATGAATACACGGAGACGTACCACGGTATACACGGGATACCTGCACGTATGAATACACGGAGACGTACCACGGTATACACGGGATACCTGCACGTATGAATACACGGAGACGTACCACGGTATACACGGGATACCTGCACGTATGAATACACGGAGACGTACCACGGTATACACGGGATACCTGCACGTATGAATACACGGAGACGTACCACGGTATACACGGGATACCTGCACGTATGAATACACGGAGACGTACCACGGTATACACGGGATACCTGCACGTATGAATACACGGAGACGTACCACGGTATACACGGGATACCTGCACGTATGAATACACGGAGACGTACCACGGTATACACGGGATACCTGCACGTATGAATACACGGAGACGTACCACGGTATACACGGGATACCTGCACGTATGAATACACGGAGACGTACCACGGTATACACGGGATACCTGCACGTATGAATACACGGAGACGTACCACGGTATACACGGGATACCTGCACGTATGAATACACGGAGACGTACCACGGTATACACGGGATACCTGCACGTATGAATACACGGAGACGTACCACGGTATACACGGGATACCTGCACGTATGAATACACGGAGATGTACCACGGTATACACGGGATACCTGCACGTATGAATACACGGAGACGTACCACGGTATACACGGGATACCTGCACGTATGAATACACGGAGACGTACCACGGTATACACGGGATACCTGCACGTATGAATACACGGAGATGTACCACGTCATACATGGGATACCTGCACGTATCAATACAAGGAAATGTACCACATTATACACGGAGATGTACCACATTATACACGGGATACCTGTATGTATCAATACACGGAGATGTACCACGGTATACACGGGATACCTGCACGTATGAATACATGGAGATGTACCACGGTATACACAGGATACCTGCACGTATGAATACACGGAGATGTACCACGATATACACGGGATACCTGCACGTATGAATACACGGAGATGTACCACGATATACACGGGATACCTGCACGTATGAATACACGGAGACGTACCACGGTATACTCGGGATACCTGCACGTATGAATACACGGAGATGTACCACGGTATACTCGGGATACCTGCACGTATGAATACACGGAGACGTACCACGGTATACACGGGATACCTGCACGTATGAATACACGGAGATGTACCACGATATACACGGGATACCTGTACGTATCAATACACGGATACGTTTTAACAACCGAGGTTCAAGGAGTTCTTGATCTACCTCCGGAAATAGATTCCCAGCAAAGTGTGAAATTTAGATCTTTGAACATCATTATTCCTATCTAATACACCAAGTGTGTAATGATATGATACCTTCATCATGAAACCTGAACGTGCCCCCCCCCCCCCCCACGCTACCGCCACATCCATATTAGTGAACACATTAATAAAACCACTCTCCTCATTAGTGCTATCTAAACTCAGACGCAAACAAAGAGAAAATATTATATTATATATCTATATATAAATATAATGCCATTAATGAACTTCTATAACTCCAGATCATAACAGAAAGTCATCTCAAGACACTTTACAGGAGTAGCAGGGAAAGACGGAACCCGACTTGACCCACAAGAGCAAGAACTTTGGAGACAGAGGCAAGGAAAGACTTCCCTTTAACAGGCAGAAACCTTGGACAGAACATCTGTCTGGAGCGGCTGGGTTGAGAAGGAGAGAGAGAGAGAGAGAGAGAGAGAGAGAGAGAGAGAGAGAGAATGTAATAATTCCTCTGCTAGGAAGTCTTCTACACATTTTAGAGTGCTGCGATTGACCAGCTGGTGAAGATGATGAATGATGAAGATGGTGACTCTTGAGCCCGGCCGGAGACGGTGAGGTCGAAATAGGAGTCATCTTTAAAACGATGAAGATGTGCAGCTTCACAAATTCACAAAACACAAATTCAACAGTTGATATTGAGTGTTTTTATTTGAGTCAGGACGGTCAGGCGTCTCAGCGCTTAGTTGGCGGCGAGGATCTGGTCCACCCAACCACGGAGCTCCGTAACCCGGGCGTAGACGGCGGGCGTGGAGGTGGAGCAGCGGCTGCTTCCCCAAGAGACGATACCGACCAGAGTCCAGGCCTGGTCCTTCTGGCAGACCAGAGGACCGCCAGAGTCTCCCTGAGGACAAATGAAGGCGCACAGGTAAACAAAAAGAGCAACAAGGAGCACGCACAGGTGAGACCGGGAGAGACCGGTAGGTGGGCTGGGCCTCACCATGCAGGAAGTGGCTCCAGCTCCCCCGGCACAGATCATCACGTCAGAGATGTTGCTGCCCCAGTGTCTCTTGCACTGCTCGTTGGACAGCAGGGGCAGAGCGGCCTGCTGCAGCATGCTGGGAGTACTGGGATCTGTGGGAGACAGGAGAGGACACTTAGACACACGTCCTGGTCCCCCTTTAGAGGACAAGAACCCCAACCGTGGCACCAGGAGAAGCGTGTCTCACTGTTGTAGCGGGTCAGACCCCACCCAGTGGTGACACAGGTCATTCCAGCGGGGAAGACATCGGACGTCTCAGCGAGACACACGGGGGACACGTTGGTGCCCAGGCGGGCGGGGCTAGCCAGCTTGATGAGGGCGATGTCATTGTTGATGGTGCGGGGGTTCCAATTGGGGTGTGTGAACACCTGGAGAGGAAGGGCGGGGTTAGGCTTCGGGACATCGTCTGAAAGCTGATTGGCTAATGGGAGGGTCTTACCTTGGCAGGCTTCAGAATCTGGACGTCCTCGTTGGACCCGTAGCCCTTATTGTGTTCTCCAGCGATCACCCGGTTGTAGGTCCTGACAGGAAGCACAAGCTGACGAGACCACGCCCGTTTACCGTTGGCCTGTTGCGATTGGTTGAGCTTACCTGACGTTGCAGTGGGCGGCGGTCACCACCCAGTTCTCGTTGATCAGAGATCCGCCACAGAAGTGGAAACCGTTGGATTGCTGCGAGGACAACAAGCCGAGGTCAGCTGAAGAAGACGAGGACGAAGAAGACGGACAGACAGACCCACGTTTCACACGACTCACCTGAAGAGACACCTGCCAGGGCCAGGAGTGAGGCACCGCCTCCTCACCATTGACGATGCGGGCGTAGCCGGTCACCTGGGGGGGGATGGCGGGGACGCCGCAGCCTGAGAGGGTGAAAGGAATCGTTACTTCTCAGCTGCTTGAAATGATGGGAACTACAAATTATTGGGAACTACAAATGATTCTGCTCCATCTTGGATCCTGCTCCTTTCCCGTGTCGTGCGGCGTGAAGGTGCGACCGCTCCGGAGTCGGCTTTAGAGTCTAAGCGTGTCTCACCGTAGGCGGCGCCGACGAAGGCGAGACAGGACACGATCCAGAGGAAGGCCATGGTGATGATGGTGATGGTAAAGGAAGGCTGCTGTTATATACCTGAGCCCTGTTGGGTCTCAGCCAATCAGAGGGCTCGTTGGTTTGCCCGGCTCACCTGTCAGCTGCTTATCAGCGCTAACACCACTGCGGCGTTCTCACGAGTCACACGCCCATCTTCCAACTCTCTGATTGGCCCCCAGCAAACCAGTCAGCACAGGAATGACTTCCTGTTCTCTGTTACCGAGACGATGAAATGAAGAGCTGCGTCTGAAACCGGTTTCCAAACACAAATAAATGTCAAAGAATGAATTTACTGGTTTGTATGAAGACGTTTTATGACGAGATATTTATGGTCTGATGTGGTCGACCATTTAAGGTCTGAAGGCGGCCCCTTGGCTCTTATAAAGGTCTTACCTGCAGACTGTAGGGTATGTTTGACGCGTTTCATTCTGTTAACTATAACTATAACTATAACTAACTATAATGTTAGCGAGCTGCCAGGCAGATGATTGTCAGTGCGTAAACTGTAAAATCATTTGTGGTTCCTGGAACCAAAAAGTCCTGCGAAGGGATCATGGGAAGCGTTCGGGTATCAGCAGCTGATCAGCAGCTGTGCCCCCCCCCCCGGTTAATGATTGGTCAGTTTGTCAGGAGCACGAGGTCAGTAATATCACATGTATGAGCACATGGGGTGAACACTGTCGCCCCGTCTCCTGGTTGACTGACAGGTGAGGTGGCCAATCACCCGCGCCCGATGCTCCACACCTGTTTCCACTTTCTAATCCGCCTGGCGTTTTAAGCAGAACCAGGTTCGAGAGTCTTCACTGCAGCCGCGTCCAAGAGGACCAACGTACAAAAGTCCAGGCAAGAGCCGAGGATCGACCCTGTCTCGATGCGTTTGGGCCGAATGTGCGTATATATATAAAATCTAACGTCCTACTTCCTCACATCTCATTTCAAACGCTTGCAGGTTGATCAATAATGGTGTGATTGTACAAATAAAGTGAAATTAACCTGAAACAGTGATTTGGACCTGTCCCTCTTGGGGGGTCATTTTTCTAAGCACCTATAAAGAGTCACCGGACTCTGGACTTTACTGGGCTAAATGGACATTTTGACACGTAGGATGGTTTTAATAAAATACCAGTTTTTCTCTGAGTCATTTTACTTGGTTTCAGATTTTATAACGCGTGTGTGTTGCATGAATACTGACACAGTGGACGTTTTGGTGCTGGAAACAAGAGGAAGAGGATGACGTCACTATTCTGAGAATAAGTCTGAGAGGTCTCAACAACACACTCTATACAAAACTGTAAAAACATACATGACAAAATGCACAATGTAGCCAGACAGAAACCGACAAACGTGCACGATATCAGGATGAATCACTGGAAAGTACAAGTACACGAGCAAGTAATTACAGAAACTAGTTGAGTTGAGTTCAGACTTCTACTTTTTCCTTCGCACTCCAGTCCACTAGGTGGCGGTAACACGACTCCGTGTTGGTTTACCAACCACCAGTAAACATCAAACAAGAAGGAGCAGCGGCGTTACCAGGGAAACGGCAAACAGAGCTGGAAGACAGACAGGCCGGGTATAGTTAGTCAGGATAACTGGTTACCAGACCCATTAGCTAGTTAACGGATATGTTAAACACACCGTTGACCCAAAACGGTCGTCTCGTAAAGTAAAAGCTCGGTGTCTGCTAGCAGCTAGCTAGCAGCGTTCCCCGGCTAACGAGGCTAGCGCTAGCTAATCGACCCGAAGCAGTCGCGGATCGATACCTCAGCACCACGTTAGCCGGCGTGGGTCTCCCTCGAACCGGATGTTTGATCTCAAGCAGACCCGGATAAAATAAGGGTTAACAAGAACACGGGATACAAATAGTCAGTGACGTCACCGATAAAGCGCCCATTGACAGCAGCGAGCTAGCGGTTGCTGGTTTGAACCCGTGTTTGTTCGCCTCTGGACGGAGCACGGAACGTCCGCAGGGCTGCCCACGACATCCGGACCGCCCGGCCGGGAGACCGGTCCACTTTCACCGCGGAGATGCGGTGGACCGGAGGCCGTTAGCCCGAGCTAACAGGTTAGCATCGATGTTTGGATGAAGGATATGAAAGCGTGACGATATTCCGTGATGTTAGTCTGTTTAATTATAGATTAAATACTGTTTAATACTGTTGTTATTAGTCATTAAAAGTGATTAAAATATCTGATTCCATTACTTCATTACCTTTTAAGCAAATATGCAAATAAACACACGAGAATAAATATCAGTAATATTTGAATTAAGGATATTAAAAAAATTATAATGAAGTAATAAAGCAGCTCGATCCCCTTCTTACTGGATCCACACCGTCCACACGGTGATCTGGATCAGCACCAGAAGGTTCTAGATTGTTCTCGGTATCTTTAAACACCAACATGAAAAGTCAAAGTGAATCAGAGCTGATGTTTATTTTTAACTGATTCTTAATCCATAAATGGGTTTAATGTTAAAATGTAATATTTGTTCCTGACCTCATTCTGGATCAGAACCAGGAGACGTGTTTCATGGTGGTTCTGATCGGACCCCTTTGCAGAGCGACGCTATGTTCTTCTAAATGAATGCAGACGTGAATTGCTTGTGACGCAACGCCTCCATTAGAGCTGATCAACGGATCCCTGTTGATTGATTGATGAATGGATCAATAGCCTAATAGTCTGCTTGTTTACCATAACCCTCACCTGTTGTGCTTCCTTACAGGCCACACCCTCTGCTCCTCTGCTCCTCTCTGACTGAAGGAAGTCCCAGATGTGGAATCGGTGCTCAGGATGGACGTGTGCAGTAGGAATCCAAACCGCACGGCGCCGGCCGGCGCCGGCGGCGGCGGCGGCGGCCCTCGCCGGGCCGACGTGTCGCTCTTCTCCAGGACCAACGGGTGGAGCTGGCCCCCACACCCCTTCCAGCTGCTGGCCTGGCTGCTCTACGTCTACTTCGCCATTATCGGCTTCGGCGTGTTCGTTCCCTTGCTGCCTGCTCACTGGATTCCTGCAGGCTACATCGTATCCTTACGCCAACCGTGCACAAAGTAGTCACCGTCAGGTCTCTGGTGAGAATCGTGATGGATACGAAGCCAGACGTGGGCTCGGGTTCGAGTCAAGACATCCAGTCACAGAGAGGCGGGCGGACAGTTTGTAATCTATTACAAACTGCATAGATTAGCTTCGACAAGCCTTGAACCGCAATTTGAAATTTAGACTTTCTACCAATGTGATCTTCTCTTTTCTTTTCTTTTCTTTTTACGTTAATCATGCTCATTTCTCCCAAACGTTACACTTTAGCTCCGCCCATCTATTTCTGGTTTCTGCCAGAGCGTGTGAAAGTGTCTCAGTCCTGATCTGGGTCAGTGCATGGGCATCATGTTCGCGTTCCACCTGAGCGTCCACCTGATGGCGCTGTCCATCGATCCCGCCGACCACAACGTCAGAGCGAAGACCAGCAAAGGTCCGGTTCCCGTGTTGGACCGCTCCAAGCACGCCCACGTCATCGAGAACTGCCACTGCTACCTGTGCCAGGTGGACGTGTGCGTGACGCGGAGGCGCTTAGCGTGCTAGGCTACTAGCGCTCAGCTAGCGCGTCTCGACTGATCGTGTGATCGTGTGATTCCAGCGGCCCCAAGTCGAAGCACTGCAGCGCCTGCAACAAGTGCGTCGCCGACTTCGACCATCACTGCCGCTGGCTCAACAACTGCGTGGGCAGCAGGAACTACCGGTGGGTCCGCCCCCGTGGTGGGGGCGGGGCTTAGGCGCAACCACGGCTAATCGTTGTCCTCCTCCGTTGGTCCCGCAGGTCGTTCCTCCACAGCGTCCTCTCGGCTCTGGTGGGCGTCGCCCTGGTTCTGCTCGTCTCCTCCTACATCTTCATCGAGTTCTATCTGGACCCGTCGAAGCTGCGCTCGGACCAGCACTTCCTGTGTAAGCTGCGGACCGCCGCTGGCGCTTTGACCTCTGACCCCTCACGTCGGTGCGTTTGTCCTCCCCAGCGGGGAACGAGACGGGGGTGTGGTTCGTCTTCCTGCCGGTGGCCCCCCTCAGGTCGGCGGCCGCCGTCATCCCCGGCCTGGCCGCCGTCACCGTCTCGCTCGCCCTGCTGGCCTCTGTGCTGCTCTCTCACCTGCTCTGCTTCCACGTCTACCTGAGTAAGTGACAGCTCACCTGCCTCTCTGGAGGGGCGTGGGGGGGGGGGGGGCGTGGGGGGGTGGGGCTCTAACCGAGCCGGTGCTGCTGTGCAGTGTGGAACCGACTGACGACTTATGAGTACATCGTGCATCAGCGCCACCGTCAGGACGCCGGAGACCCCCGGAAACCGGGACCGGCGATGGAGGCGGGGCCGTCTTCGGTTGTCAAGGTAACCACTTTGCCCCCCCGGTGGACGAGCGTGAAAGCGACGCCCCCTTGTGTCTCGCGTGTTCGTTCCACGCTGCTAACACGTAGCCGTCTTTGTTAACCCCTTCAGGTTCACACCAACCCTCAGCTGGACCGGGAGGATCCGACCGCTGTGGCCGGGCTGGGGGGGCCAGAGTAAGTCGGGTCGTCTTCACCCACGTTGGTCCTCAGAACGTCCAGGTCCAGCTCGCCGCCCGCTGTGGCTGTGTTTAAACTATTTGCTGTTGCTAGGCAACGACGTCAGCTGTCCTGGATGTTTCTGTCATGTGATCAGAGGCTGCGTCTGTGAACGGCTCCCGGGGTCCTGGACCCCAAACCGGACCGGCACCGGGTCAAACTGTCCACACTAATGTCTGCTTATTCATTGTGCGTGTGTGTGCGTGTGTGTGTGTGTGTGTGCGTGCACGTGACAGGCCCCTAGCTAATCGAGTGAGGACCGTGTCCCGTCCCGTCACAGAGGAAGAAACTCCGCCCACTGCGTTCACAGAGATGTACACAACAGAAAACGCACATCCACGCACACAGGTGAATTGGTCATTGATTGATTGATTGGTTGGTTGATTGATTGATTCTTAATCTCTTCAGTGTATTTATGTTTTTGTAGAAGAAGAAAAAGAAGAAGAAGATTTTCAAGGTTCCAGCAGAGGTCACCAGAGAGCACGGCCGCACATCAGCCCCGCCCCTCGGTAAACGCACACCTGGTCTGCTGAGGGCCTTCCGTTACTGTGATTGATGATGACATGAACATGACCCCCCCCCCCCCCATGAATGAGTCTCGGTTCCGCCACACGGAGGCGCCGGTTCTGCGTTCTGAAGTTGTGCACGTCAGTCAACGGGTCGGTTTTGTTCTCCAGCAGGGCCCAGTGGCGTCTCCACGGTGTCCCAGGGTCTTCCTTTCCCTGCATTTCCTTTGAGGGCCCCCCTGGCCCCCGCCCTGGCCCCCATCCAGGCCGTCGCCCCCCCCGGTGAGTACCACTCTGATTCTGCAGAATCTCTGGAGGAGATCCCGGTGGTGTTGGCCAAACTGGGCTCTTCGTCTTCCACCGCCGTCGCCAGAGACGCGTC
The DNA here is from genome assembly GCF_040956055.1 of Brachionichthys hirsutus. Taxonomy (NCBI): domain Eukaryota; kingdom Metazoa; phylum Chordata; class Actinopteri; order Lophiiformes; family Brachionichthyidae; genus Brachionichthys; species Brachionichthys hirsutus. The sequence goes on from NC_090897.1 coordinate 693,616, forward strand.
CACGCCTTCACCCGGGGGCGTCCCAGCCTCCCCCCTGCCCCCCCCCCAGCCCGGGGCCAAGAAAAAGCCCCCCCGCCGCACAAACCGGAGCAACATGGAGCTGATGTTTGAGATGAGCGGCACCCATAACCCCGTGGTGTTTGTCAGCCGGGCCAGCGGAGACCCCGGACGTGGGTCGAGGACGGGCTCCAGGCCGGCGTCCCGGACGGCGTCCCGGACGGCGTCCCGGACGGCGCGGCGCTCGGGCGTCGCCTCCTGGATGGAGCCGTAATCCGACTCTAGTCTGGAACTCAATCTGTGGGCAACAATCCGGATTTCATGTCAACAAGCTGAATATTTATTTGCGTTGGAGGCGCTGCGGTCCCTGGTTTCCATGGTAACCCAGGGCCAGAGGCGAGTCCTGGCGTCACCTGTCCGGTTTGTGTTCCTGCATCGGTATCAATTGTGTTGTGAAAATGTTTCATCGATAAACGATCGCTTGAGTTGGGTTTTATGACGAAGGCGTGGCATTTCTATTCAGCCAATCAGACGCCAGCTTCCGTCGTGTCGTTCGTTTCTGAAGGTCACGTGTTCATATTGAGTCTCGTATGAAGGAACCACGGTTAGCTTTTGATTAGCGTAGCATCAGCTAGCCTGTTGGGCGCGGGTTAGCCGCCGTTCACGTGCATGTTTCTGCTGACGCCGTGTTTCTAACAATAAATGAGCCTTTTCCACTCAGAGCTTTCTGGTAATCCTTCCCGCTCAGATTAAATTAATCTGTGTGTACGACCGTCGGGTCGGGATTATCCTCCCCGGCCTATCGGAGATCGTTTTACCTCCGTAGAGGAAGTTCTGATTGTCTGTTAGCCGGATCACAGAAAAACTTCTGGATGGATCTGGATTACAACGACCTGAAGATGGTTCTGGTCTGATTTAGATCCGTTAAATTCTGAGATCCGGATTCCCGTCTGGGTTTTCCCATTTACTTATAACGGAGGCTTTAAAAACATCCCAGTCATGAAGGGGTCCGATCAGAACCATCATGAAACACGTCTCCTGGTTCTGATCCAGAACGAGGTCAGGAACAAATATTACATTTTAACATTAAACCCATTTATGGATTAAGAATCAGTTAAAAATAAACATCAGCTCTGATTCACTTTGACTTTTCATGTTGGTGTTTAAAGATACCGAGAACAATCTAGAACCTTCTGGTGCTGATCCAGATCACCGTGTGGACGGTGTAGATACAGTTAGGGGGGGGGGGGGGGGGGCTGCTTGGGGGGGGTCTGAGCTCTCTGAGTGATGTTCTAGTTTCTTTTGTGAACTCCGGCCGTGTTTATCTCGTCTCTGCCCCCCCCCCCCCCCCCCCCCAACAGCCTCATCTGACGGCTGTTGCTTTCTGACCCCTCCCTTCATCCACACCCTACCAGAATGTTCTGGGTTTTTTCCTGACCCGTTCCTCCCCCCGATCAGACATGTGGGAGTCGACCCTTCCTGATGAAAGTGAAATTGTTCAGCCCGCTTTATCAACACGGCGAGCTTGTCTTCGATTGGTCAGCCTCGTCCCGGGGGGCCTGAAACCACCAACGGGTTCCACAGGGGGACCGCTTGGAACGGCCTCCGTTGCCGTGGCGACTGGCACAGCCGTTTCACACGCGTGTTTTCTGGATCTACTCCGTTTGTCGCCTCCATGCGTTCCGTAATTTGATTTGGTTATTCAGCAGAAAGTATTTGTTTACACTGTGGTGTTAGTACTTTTACGGAAGTATTCGTATGAATATACGCATGGAAGTCGCGGTACATCTAGCAGTGCAAGATGATCCCACCTGACCCCTGACCTCCTGCTCCGGGGAGCTGGCAGGCGCTCAGAGAGACGGCCCGCCTCCTCTCCTCCACGCCTCTGTTTTATTGGCCAGCCCTAGCGTGGGACAAGGTGTTGCCCTGGCAACAGCGTAAACAGAAGACAACAAGTCCTGCGCGGTGCAGAGATCAGCGCTGCTGCTGAGGTCCAGAGGAGAGACGGAGACGGACGGAGACGGACGGGCAGGTAGGACGGCAGGCGGTGTTTGTGATTTAAATCGGTTTCATCGCAGACATCAAACGGAAACGTTCTACAGGTGCAACAACAGAGATTTAATCCATTCATGTCAACTGCAGCAAAGATTATGGACCGAGGACAAGCCAGGTCCCAGCAGCGAAGGGACAGGGAGATTATTACAGATGTCCTCCGTCAATATTTATCCTTTTAGCCCTTTTTGGTTTCATCCTCAAAAATCTTTTGGTTCTTTTTCATCGATCGACCCGACAGAATCGTTCCCGCCTCTCGGACCACCTCCGAAAGGGGGCTGGTCTGGACGGGCGATGTCTCTTCAGTGTCCCCGCTGGCATGTGGTGTCCCCCAGTGCTCCGTCCTTGGACCCTTCCTATTCAGCATAGACGCGCTTCCACTGCAATGCGGACGACGCAAATATATATTCCTTTTAAAGAAAAGAGAGGGAGACCATTTTAATCGGCTTCTTATCTGATATAGAGATTGGGGGAACCTGAACTTCCTACAACACAACGAGGAAGAATCAGAATCGTCTGGTTCTGCCTCAGGTCTCGGATAAGAACTGACACCTGACACCTGCGATCCGGGTTCGATTCCTTTCGGTGTGGAGTTCGCTCCGGTTTCTGTCCTCTCCGGTTTCTGTTCTCTCCGGTTTCTGTTCTCTCCGGTTTCCTCCAAACACATGCAGCTCAGGTGAACGGACGACTCCAAACCGTCCGTCTCTGTGAGTCGCTGGCGACGCGCCCGGGGTGTGCTGGGATGGGCGTGGACTTGAACGCTGCGAGCGCCGTTTGACCTGCCGTTGTTGGTGACCATCAGTTCTTCTTGCAGATACTTCCCTGTCATGGCGGACAGCGCAAACACGGAGCAGCTCCTGGCGTCTTTCAAGAAGTTCTCCATCCACGGAGACGCAAAGGCTTCTGGGAAGGAGCTGAATGGGAAGAACTGGGCCAAACTGTGCAAAGACTGCAACGTCACCGACGGCAAGAACGTCTCCAGCACCGAGGTGGACATCGTCTTCTCCAAAGTCAAGTGAGTCCCGGACTGTGTCTCCCACGTCGAGGTCGGTGTACCGTCACCGTCGGCAACCATTGCCCATAGACGGGCATGCCCAGATGTTTTGGTGGTTTTGTCTTTGAAGGCCGGACGTCTGAATCCCGAGTGTGTCTTTTATTCTCGTCTTTCTGTGTGAAGACAGAAGACGTCTCGGGTCATCACCTACGAGGAGTTTGTCAGAGCTCTGGTGGAGCTGGCGCCAAAGAGGTTCAAAGGTCAAAGTAAAGAGGAGGCGCTGGAGTCCATCTTCAAACTGGTGGAAGGCCGAGACCCCTCAAATGCTGGCGTCACGGTGAGATGTGAAAACTGTGTCGTCTGTTCTTGATCACCTGTCGGTAGCAGGTAGGAAGCCGACGCCCTCATCAGGCATCAAATAACAACGAGTCAAAGCGACCTCAGAGCCTTTCGATGATGGAGCAGCTGTTCTCGTGCCTCCTTTCCTCTGCATCCCTCAGAAAGTGGCGAAGACAGCGGCGGTGGACCGCCTGACCGACTCGTCCCGCTTCACTGGATCGCACAAGGAGCGCTTCGACCAGAGCGGCAGGGGCCGAGGGCGGGAGGGCCGCGAGGAGGTGGTGCAGAACACGGGCTACGTGGGCGCGTACAAGAACGCCGGGACGTACGACGACAAGACGAAGGCGGAAAAGTGACAGAGGGGGGCTCGGCCCTGGAGGACACAGCCTGGATCAAACCGTAGGCTCCGCCCCCCCCCCAGACCAGGTGTGTCGACATCACTCCCCATCTGTCTGCATGGACACTGGTTACCATGGAAACAAGAAGACAACATCTTCACAGAAGTGTCCTTTATTTATATCAGAGATGTGTTTTTAAATGGCAACAATAAGATGACTGATCAGGATGCTAGCAGGGTGCTAGCACGAGGTTAGCATTCTGCTATCAGACTCTCAAGTCTCAATATATCCTCCGAGGTATGACATCATCATTTATGACATTATGGGATCGCTGTCCGTGACTCGCGGCTCCAACGACACCTAGTGGTCAATCGAATAAGGTGCACCCGAGACTTGTCTTTCATTCATGGGTTGTCATTGGTGGACTTTGGTTGTTTGGTTTCAAGCTGACACAATAAAATATAAAATATAACTCGTGTTGAAATTGTTATTTATCTGTTAGTTATCTGATTGTAGGAAACACTGAACCTCACATTTTACCCGACAAAAAGTCTAAATGCCCCGTAGTTTAGAGATGTTGAAGGGGGGGGGGCTTAGTAGGCAAATATAATCTCTGTTCAACAACGAACCAGCCTCCTCCAACACGCAACAATTCAAATAAAATGCCACTAAATGGGTCTTCGATCCCGCCCAGTGATTCACAAACCGAACCAATCAGGGGATTCGTATGACGCCTAAACTGCCTCGAGCGTCATTAGTCACGTGACTTAACCACGCCCCCACAGGGCTTCGTGAGACGCTGATGTTTCGTTTATATATATATATATATAGAAACAACTTATACAACAAATACTGTGACCATTTTCAACGGGCTCGAGGCACATGACAATTGGAGAAAGAAAAAAGAAAGGTATAAAATTCTTACAACTTATTAAACATGTTTAAATGTGAATGTTTCAAACAAAGTCTTTGCTTTCATTGCTTTTGAGTTTAAGGTTGACTCAATATGAGGGCGCGTCACGACCCACGACCCCCAGGAGGCGCGTCCACGGAGACACGACCCCCAGGAGGCGCGTCCACGGAGACGGCACGACCTCCAGGAGGCGCGTCCACGGAGACACGACCTCCAGGAGGCGCGTCCACGGAGACACGACCCCCAGGAGGCGCGTCCACGGAGACACGACCTCCAGGAGGCGCGTCCACGGAGACGGCACAACCTCCAGGAGGCGCGTCCACGGAGACACCTCCAGGAGGCGCGTCCACGGAGACACGACCTCCAGGAGGCGCGTCCACGGAGACGGCACGACCTCCAGGAGGCGCGTCCACGGAGACACCTCCAGGAGGCGCGTCCACGGAGGCGGCACGTGACTGAGCAGCAGGACGCCCGATGCTCGCGCTGTAAGTAAACAACCGGTGGACGCTCCGGTTTACATGTCCAGAGAGTTTCCTCGTGCACCGTCATCATTGTTTACATTCCTCCTCGAGCGCACGCGGACACTGCGTGTGACGTCATCCACACCTCCGTGGCATCCGGACTGCAGCGTGTTTCTGCTCTCTGTGGGAATGTTCACGGGATTGGAGGCGGAGCCATCAGACTGGGATTATTTATGGATTGGAGGCGGAGCAATGAGACTGGGATTATTCACGGGATTGGAGGCGGAGCAATGAGACTGGGATTATTCATGGATCGGAGGCGGAGCAATCAGACTGGGATTATTCATGGTTTGGAGGCGGAGCAATGAGACTGGGATTATTCACGGGATTGGAGGCGGAGCAATGAGACTGGGATTATTCACGGGATTGGAGGCGGAGCAATGAGACTGGGATTATTCATGGTTGGAGGCGGAGCAATGAGACTGGGATTATTCACGGGATTGGAGGCGGAGCAATGAGACTGGGATTATTCATGGATTGGAGGCGGAGCAATCAGACTGGGATTATTCATGGTTGGAGGCGGAGCAATGAGACTGGGATTATTCATGCGATTGGAGGCGGAGCAATCAGACTGGGATTATTCATGGATTGGAGGCGGAGCAATGAGACAAACAGGTGGGAAACGTGTGATTTTATTGTGAAGCAGAACTTTCTGTCTCAAGAAAGGAACCAGCAGGACGAGTTCAGCCTTCGTCTCGTTAACGCAGGAAGTGATTGTGATCCGTGAACAGACAGGAAGTGCTGGGAGAGGGGCGGAGCCCAGTTCACCAGCAGGAGGAACAAAGACACGCCCGTTGACTCGTTGTCTCGTCAGTGTCCAAGTCATGCTGCGGGTTTCAGGAGGACTCGAAGCAAAGGAAGGATTTCTGAGGACGGACAGAAGAGACGACTCGAGAGGCCGTCGGATGTCTCTCGTCTCAGATCACATGACCCCAGGAGGACCAATAGGACAAAGGGGAATCCAGCAGCCGAAGAGTTAAAGTGTAATTGGAGGACGTTCTAAGGACGTCGGATGAAGACGGTTCAAGGTTCCTTTATTTGTACCCGCAGGTAGATTTGTTTTGCTGTGAGGTAAAGTTAAAACATCCACTATCCATTTAAAAGCAGCAAACATACATATAAAATCTAAACATCTAAACAAACCGTTCAAAGAGCTCAAATAATATTTCATCAGCGCCAGTAAACCAAAATGTCATAGTAAAATAAAATAAAAAATAAATAAATAAATAATAATAAAACGCGATAAGAAGAAGAAGGATTAAAATACAGACTAATGCTTATTCAGCAAACCCACCGCAGTCGGGACAAAGCTGTTTTTTGTTCCGCTGAGTTCGGCACCTCGGCACGAGTAACCTCCGGTTTAATGTCTCCAGAGAAGAAAGACGAGAACAATCCCGAAATATTTAAATGACACCGTTTAACTTTGATGTTCAGACTAATCAATGAGTATCGATCACTGGATCCTCGTCCCTGATGTCATTGATCGGGTCCTGTTGTAGCGAAGACCCGGTGGACTCCAGTTTGGGCAGGACGATGTGGCGACGCCGCTTCTTGTCCAGAACCCTGCGGAGACAGAACCAACAGAACTCTTGTCCCAGCGTCTCATAAGTCTGACGGTGAATGATCTCCCCGTGTCAGAAGATTCTCCGACACAGTTCCATGTCCCACATGAAGACACTCACAGCATTCATTCTGTCCTTGTCCCAACGTCCTCCGGCTGCAGTCTCTGAGTGAACTCTGTGCTGTCCTCAGGAGGTGGACGAGGTTTACCTGGATAACAAAGACGGATGCGAGTGGATCACCAGCGGGACGTCCTCCGAGAAGACCTGAGGACGGTTTAACCCTTGTCTTACCCTTCAAAAAGTCCCATCCATGACCCTTCAAGTGGACAAAATGTCCTCCTGTCATTTATCAGTCTGTAAATGTCCCTTTTTGTTCTTATTATGCTCTAAACCTTTCGGGTGACTCGTACGGAGTTACACTAAATCACAGCCAGGATTGTCGGTGGTTGTCCTGGAGGGAGTTTCTGAAGGGGACGAGAATGTCCAGGGGTTACTGAAGGGTTAACACGACACGGCTCTGTGTTCCGTGGTCCGTCCTCGTGGTTCTGGACTCTGAACCTGAAACCACTTCCTGTTGTCTGAACACACTTTGCTGCTCTGGACCCGAACTTTGCTTCATCAGGTCAAAGTGTCCAATCAAAGCCAGGAGACAGACTGGTTCCGTCTGGGTCTCTCACCTGTCCTCTGTCTGTACAGCTTGAATCCAACGGCAGCCATGAGGACGAGAAGAACCACTGCATCAATGATGATGATGATGGTGAGGACGGGGGGGATGGTGGGGCTCATGTTAGTGGGTTCCTCTGGAGAGCAGAAAACAACAAGTCAACACCTGCACAGGTGAAGCAGGTCAGAGAACAACGTCCATGTCCCAACAGAACCGTCCTGCCGTCCTGCTCGGGTGGTTTCATGTCCACCTGTCCACAGGAGGACGGTCTGTGCTGCTTTCTGTCCTGATGTTGGTTCCAGTCTCAGGGACACTCGTCCAATAAACTGTCCTGTGACGGATTTACAGACGGACCCGTTCGTCCACTGGTCAAATAAAGACACTAAATCTTGTCTTCTTCACGTGTTCTAATGTTCGGACAGAAGTTTGACTTTAAAACTAGAAACTTCTGAAAAATCCAAAAGACTTTCTCTCCAAATCCGGAATGAAGCCTCCAAAGCGCCGGGACGCTGCGTCCCTCTGCTGAGGCTGGACAGTCCCACAGCTCTGGGGGACTGTCCTCGTGGAGAAACACAAGGTTCCGATAACGTCCATGATCCACATCAAGAATATGGGGAACGTTTTACACCCCAGCTTCTGGAGAAGCGAAGGAACGTGTCTTCCTACGGGTCTGAAGGACTTCATGTTGGACCCGTGTCCCACCCTCCTAGCTTCATGTCAACATACCCTAGGTTCTGGATCGTCCGGGTCCAATCAGAACCTCGTCCACTGAGGACATGGACTGACTTTACTGACATTGTCCTGCATGAATCAAAGCCCAGTGGACATCGGACCGCCACCACCAACAGAACTATCACAGATTCAAAGTGCAGGTACCGGGTTAGGGTTCTGGTACCGTTGTCCGGGTCCCAGGTGGTTTATTGATTATCTGAACCCAAAAGTTACACAGAAAACAGCAAACGACAAAAAAAGAAACTAAACTTCTGTCCAACTCTTCAAACCCATGAACTGGACCATCAGAGACAGAAATGTGTCCCCACCTTCACCCCCTGATCCCAGTCTCACCCCAGTTGGTCCAGATCTTTCCTTTGTCCAGTCTGGTGACCAAGTCGTCCTCCACGCCGAAGAGCTGGAACACACAGTCGTACCTCCTCCAGTCTTCAGCCGCCGCCGATGAAAGGTCCAGGTCCACACTCATCTGGAAGGTTCCGTCATGGTTGGGGAGGATCTCTCCGTGCTCCACATCCTCATGAAGCTCCGCCCCATCCTTCCTCCAGGAGAGAGCGGCTCTGTCTGGGTAGAAACCTGTAGCGAAGCAGCTGACGGGAGAGGAAGGAGTCTTCTGGAGGAGAAACACTGAGGGGAGCTCTGGAGGAGGAGACAAAGACACGTTAGAGAGGGGAGCTCTGGAGGAGGAGACAAAGACACGTTAGAGAGGGGAGCTCTGGAGGAGACAAAGACACGTTAGAGAGGGGAGCTCTGGAGGAGGAGACAGAGACACGTTAGAGAGGGGAGCTCTGGAGGAGGAGACAAAGACACGTTAGAGAGGGGAGCTCTAGAGAAGACAAAGACATGTTAGAGAGGGGAGCTCTGGAGGAGGAGACAGAGACACGTTAGAGAGGGGAGCTCTGGAGGAGGAGACAAAGACACGTTAGAGAGGGGAGCTCTGGAGGAGGAGACAAAGACACGTTAGAGAGGGGAGCTCTAGAGAAGACAAAGACATGTTAGAGAGGGGAGCTCTGGAGGAGGAGACAGAGACACGTTAGAGAGGGGAGCTCTGGAGGAGGAGACAAAGACACGTTAGAGAGGGGAGCTCTGGAGGAGACAAAGACACGTTAGAGAGGGGGCACTGGAGGAGGAGACAAAGACGCAAATCAATGGCAGGAAACTGGAGCGACTGATGACATCATCGATGATGTCATTTAAGAAAAACAAAATCAGGAGTCACTGTTTGTTGTCGCTTCAGTAACACACACACCAGAGACACACACGGAGACAACGCAAAGAAAGAAGGGAGGACAGAGGAGGAGGAGGACAGGGTGAAGGTAACATGAAGGTTGTTGGTTTGAAACTCCACCAGGTGACGTGCTTCTACCTGTTCTGAGCAGAGAGCTCCTCCCATACTGCAGATACTTCCTCCCCCACTCAGGACACTCCTGGGTGAGGGAATACTTCATGTATTCCATCCAATGTCTATCATGATCCCATCTGTGTTTGGTGATGACAGCCTGAGGACAGGGAGCGATCCATGTCTCCGTCTTCAGGTCCAGGACGAGGAAGTCTTCTCCATTATAACCGAACTGCTGAAAACCAGTGACCTCTCCGGTCTCATCGTCCCACTCACAGCCGTACATCTGCTGGAGAATGTGGACACCTGAGAGAGAGACAGACTCCAGTCATCGACCTGGTCCTCGCTGGAACCAGCAGAACCAGCAGAACCAGTTAAACCAGCAGAACCAGCTAAACTGTCCCGGAACTTGCAGTGATGCAACAGTGTTCCTACAGAGGTGTGTGTGTGTGTGTGTGTGTTTATTTCTTACAGCATAAAACTACATTTAATAACCATAAACAAACCTTCTGATTGGTTGAAGCGCTTCTTTAAAATGTCAATGTTATCTTTGTACACCGCTTGGTTTGTCACTTCGAACCTCATCTGGTGGGTCCAGTACTCTGGATCCTCTGCTGCGACTTTGTGCATCCAGTCCTGTTTGGGTTCTGCTCTCATGCTGTTACTGTCATAGTGATACATCTGAACGTCATCCATCAAACCAACGGACACGAACTCTGGGAAGTTTGAGAGTCCAGAAGACGCCGTGTGGAAATACTTCACAGAGTGAGTCTCTGAAAGAAAAACCAGAATCCTGATTTGAGGTGAATAAATCTCTGAAATCTGTGATTTCCTCCAATCAGCAGGTTGGAAGCTGCTGATTGGAGGAATCCTGCCTCTCTTCAACGACCAGTAACTCCAGAAGGGAAACGGTAGGAACTCTTTCTCTTTCATTTCCTCGGGTCGGTTCTGCTTAGTGATAGAACCTAATGTTCTGATATCGGGCAGTGAGGGACACCGCCGGTCTCCGTCCCCCGTTCATAGATCAGTGTGGAAACAGTGCGGTCCAGTCCAGGCTGGGTTCTGAGGCTGACGCGGGTCAGAACTCAGGAGGGTGTTGACTCTGATCCACTCTCTGGTGGACAAACTCTATCATGAAGACGCAGCCCTAAACCGGTTTGTTGTTGGACCTCAGCAGAACCACCGACCGACACCAGAACACCTCTGAGGAGGAGGTTCTGAACCCATCACATGAAAGACGACAAAGAAAGAAGAACGACCTTCCTCCTGTCCCAGTTTGACCCAAAGTAAATGGACTTTACAGGAAGAACATTAAGACGACGGGTCGGTACCGTTTGGACATTTCTAGAGTCCTAGCATGTCAGGAAGTCCCTCAACAGAACCGTCAATCCAGACAGCAGGATAGAAACTCACCTCCCACCGCGCCAGGCACACCTGTACCCAGAACCAGAACCAGAACCAGAACCGAGGTCTTCATCGTGAACTGTCCCATCTGCAGCTCAAACAACAGAACAGCCACAAGACTCTTTCGAAAGCTTCCAGTCCGACCATCAAGGGTGAAGTGAGGACAAAACACGAGAGGAGCGGACTTCCCCGTCCTCCTGAGCCAATCAGGATTTAGTCTGAGCCATGACGTCACTTGTTACTCGGCAGAACTCGTCAGAACTGCCACAGGTGGTGAATCAAAAGCGAAAGTAGAATGGATCTCATTTTAAGCTGCGTCAGAGTCTTTGTTTGAGCGTCTCAGCAGGTTCTGAGTTCTGGAAGCTGAAAACTTCTGGACCGACAGAAACGTGAGCCGCTGTTGATGTTTGATCCGGATGCTGCTCCGCTTTCACTCCGCTCATGTTTCTGAACGCTTGTAGAGTCAATGCGGAACAATAAAAGTCCCAGCTGAGACAACAGAACCCGTGATCAGAACAGGGTCCATCTGTCCCAACATGTCCAGGTAGAACCGCTGAATCAAGAGCTTCAAAGGCTAAAGACGGTCTGGACTTTGATGCTCGTCCTATATTGTGCTGTACATTGATATTACCAACTTAACCTGTGGAGAAGTGTGGGGCAACAGCTGGGGCAACAGCTGGGGCAACTTCAGATTTCAGCAGCTGCATTCTGTGGTTTTGGTGATTTCTAGGAAACCGATCAACAAACGAGTCAAAAATGAAAACCTGCCATCCCAGACTACAATAAAATACAAAGATCATCGAGGAACAAAAATATAAAAGTCCAGAGACAAGACCGACCATTCATCCATTCATCCATCCATCCATCCATCCATCCATCCATGTTTGGAGACACGGAGGGCCACAAGAAGAGGGCCCATCCATCCTTTTAACAGGATAATATTTTAGCTTTAGTTGTTTACAGCAGACTAGCATGTTAGCATGAGTAGCTTTTAACAGGATAATATTTTAGCTTTAGTCGTTTACAGCAGACTAGCATGTTAGCATGAGTAGCTTTTAACAGGATAATATTTTAGCTTTAGTCGTTTACAGCAGACTAGCATGTTAGCATGAGTAACTAATAACAGGATAATATTTTAGCTTTAGTTGTTTACAGCAGACTAGCATGTTAGCATGAGTAGCTTTTAACAGGATAATATTTTAGCTTTAGTTGTTTACAGCAGACTAGCATGTTAGCATGAGTAGCTTTTAACAGGATAATATTTTAGCTTTAGTCGTTTACAGCAGACTAGCATGTTAGCATGAGTAGCTTTTAACAGGATAATATTTTAGCTTTAGTCGTTTACAGCAGACTAGCATGTTAGCATGAGTAGCTTTTAACAGGATAATATTTTAGCTTTAGTCGTTTACAGCAGACTAGCATGTTAGCATGAGTAACTAATAACAGGATAATATTTTAGCTTTAGTTGTTTACAGCAGACTAGCATGTTAGCATGAGTAGCTTTTAACAGGATAATATTTTAGCTTTAGTTGTTTACAGCAGACTAGCATGTTAGCATGAGTAGCTTTTAACAGGATAATATTTTAGCTTTAGTCGTTTGCAGCAGACTAGCATGTTAGCATTTCTTCTTTAAAAAAAGCATATAATGTTAGCATTAGTTGTCTTCACCTGGCTAGCATGTTAGCATGAGTAGCTTTTAACAGGATAATATTTTAGCTTTAGTCGTTTACAGCAGACTAGCATGTTAGCATGAGTAGCTTTTAACAGGATAATATTTTAGCTTTAGTCGTTTACAGCAGACTAGCATGTTAGCATGAGTAGCTAATAACAGGATAATATTTTAGCTTTAGTCGTTTACAGCAGACTAGCATGTTAGCATGAGTAGCTTTTAACACGATAATATTTTAGCTTTAGTCGTTTGCAGCAGACTAGCATGTTAGCATTTCTTCTTTTAAAAAAGCATATAAAGTTAGCATTAGTTGTCTTCACCTGGCTAGCTTTTTAAATGAGTATTTCGTGTCCAGATAATGAAATCTATTAGGAAAGAGATCAAAGACACCATTAGTGTCTGATGTCATCCGGTCCCAGACGGGCCTTTATCTCCAGCACCAGAACTCCTTTGTTCAGTTTAGTTTGGACGTTTCACTTTAGTTGTTTGCCACTGATTGGTCTTCCTCTCACATCCAGCCTTCTGTTTTAATGTTCATGTTATCTCCATGCTGTTGCTAATCTGCTAATCTGACAGGTGCTAGCATGTAATGTCAGATACAGGTAGGATGGACACATCTGATAAAGGCCTGGTTGAATGTCTTCCTTTAGCAGGAGGGTTGTTACTTCACCGTGAAGTGTTTGTTTGTTTGTTTGTTCGTTTGTTTGATGCAGTGAGGTACATAAACACAGACCGACAGCAACTCTTACTATCGATTTGCTTACTGTTTGCAGAAACCGGTGAAGATCTTGAAGTCGTGTTTGAAATCTTTGAAGCTACGCTACGAACGGGGCAGAAGATGGTGAATCACAAACACATTCCTCACATCCAAAGTACGAAACATGTTTATTTAGAGTTTTATGCAGGGCAGAAAGGTGGTGCAGTGGGTAGATTTTAAAACCCAGTGTTTACTGCGACTCCCTGAATTTGTTGATGAACAAGCATGAAACGTCCACATCAGCACAGAAACCCAATAAGGTATCAGGCTGATGGAGCGATAGGAACATTTGATAAACACAAATATAACAGTAAGTTCAGACATTATCAATACTGTATTCGTCACTGATAATCTGATCGGATGTATGGACAACATATTTTATAGACATTGATCATCAAATCTGACTCCGAAGGTTTTTAATCTCTGATGATTTTCGTTCCTTGAGAATCAGCTGTCGGAGTCTCTGGTTCTGGTCCAGGACTCCCCTGCGGCCCGCTGAATTCTGAGACCAGGTCTTTGACGCTGCCAGAAGACCGAGCCGGCTCCCCGCCTTCTTTCTTCGCCCTTGTCTTTCTTGGGTTTGTATTCAAACTCTTGGAGCGCAGCGTCGGGTACATCCTGTCCTCCACCGCCAGCACCTCCTCTGAAGGCTCCTCCCTCCCTCCATTACCATGTTGGCTGTCCGTCGGCGCTCCCCCAGGTTGCCCATCAGGCAGCCTGGATGCTGTCTCCCGAGACATTTTGGGGGAGTCCTGCTGGAGAGTCCTGCTTGAGCTCTGCAGCATGTCCCTCCCCTGCTGGTCCAGAAAGGCAGACTTCCGAGGGACGCTACTGAGGACCGGAGATGATGAATCCGGTGTGACCTTTGAACTTTCAAGCAGGAAGGGGTCCGTCCCCTCCAGTCTGGATTTCTCTGCTAGTTTCTCGTTGGTGTCGGTCTTGTCAGAACGAGGTGAAGCAGGAGAGCTGCGGGTGGGGCTGTGGTCGGGGGCGGAAATCAGGTTGTCGACGTTTGACAACGTCCTCTCCTCTTGTCCCCTCGCCTCCAACGTTGACTCGCACTCCTTCATCTCCCCTGAAAAAGAACACAAGCATCAGCTCAGCCCAACGGAGATAAAACAACCACCCCCACTCCGTCATCCCGAGGCCCAGGAGGAGTTTCATAGGGTGGGCTAGCGAGCAGCAGAACCTGATACTGGATCTGTCCCATCTCAAGCCAGGAACGAGTTCATGTCTTGTCATCGTACCTGCTGCGGTTCCTCGCTCAGAATCTCCCGGTCTTTCTGGACTCAGTTGGGCCCTCTTCTCGTGGCCCTCTGTGTCTCCAAACATCGAGATCCTTTCGTCGCGGTCCAACTGGTACCGGTACAGACTGTACCCATCGTTGCTGTTGATGCTGCTGTGCCGCAGAAGAGAGCTCGGCTCACAAATAGACGATCTTCTGGATTGTGTTCGGACAAACTCAGCATGGTCGAGACCCGCCAGCTTCTCCAGAGCATTCATCATCCGGCCGGAGAACTCCTCCAGCTGGCCAAGGCGCAGGTCCACCGTCTGCAGGGAGGCCTTCATCGAGTGCTCTCTCTCATTCACCTCCTCCAGACGCATGAACATGTTCTCCACCCTGAGGAAGAGAAACAGGACAAGTGTTTCAACCACAAGCCTGGTCATTTTGTAGATCTGATCACCGCCATCATCAGGGGGTTCTGGAGGTCAGCGAGGTGTACTAGGATTCACCAAAATGTACCGAGATACACGGAAGTGTACCAGGAGTCACTGAGGTGTGCTTGGAGTCACAACTGACAGCGAGGGCAGTCAGTAGGGTGTCACCGTTATTAGTTTGGTTTTCAAGTCCTCAGGAGGACGGTGAATTCCATGTAAGTTTATTTCTATAACTCCAGATCATAACAGAAAGTCATCTCAAGGCACTTTGCAGGAGCAGCAGGGAAAGACGGAACCCAGCTTGACCCACAAGACCAAGAACTTTGGAGATGGAGGCAAGTAAAAAACTTCCCTTTAACAGGCAGAAACCTTGAACAGAACCTAAGCCTCATAGTGGACAAACGTCTGTCTGGACCAGTTGATGAGGTGAAGAGGATCTTTGGGGGAGGATGTCCTTGGCATCGATTGTGACCTTCGGCTGGGACTCTTTATGAACAACAATACGATTACCTGCTCTTGTAATAATCGTTTCTTGCTGACCTCTCAGACGTCACTCTGATTCTCTCGTTGTTGGACGACAGCTTCTCATCATCTTTCTCTCTGAAATACTCCTCCACACACTGCTCCTCGAACTCATGCAGATTCTTCAGCTCGTCGGCGCTCAGAACCAGCTCTGAGGAAACCAAAGGGTTCGAGTCCACAGTTTAAGACACGCTCTTTTACACCACAGACTGTGGGACTCCAGTCTTACGCAGTCGTCTCTCCTGGTCGTCGTGCTCGCCGTCTGGCCTCCTCCTGCAGCGGCAGCACAGCCTCTTAAGAATGATGAAGACGTGGGGGAAGACGATGAGGGGCGGGGGCAGGATCGGACGGTCGTGGAAGGTCATGATGAGCTGGTAGCGCTGGAACTTCCACACCTGGTTGGAGATGGACTTCACCTCAAAGAACGTGTTGCTGTGAAGGAAAGCTCGGACGTTAGCCTGAAACATGAGCCGACGTTCTCCGTGAGGGTTCCGTCTCTCCAATGATCTGAGATCTGCGTTGGGAGGACACCGAGCGGTGGTGGAGAACTGACTTGAAGACAGCGATGAGCAGGTTGACCAGCAGGATGTTGGCGACCAGCAGGTAGCAGGCCATGATGGCGGGAGTCAGCCACGCTCCAGGAATGCAGGGAGGAAGCTTTTTCCCATCTTCATCATACATGTTGTCTCCGCACGGAGCTGAGACACACAAGCAGATCGCACTCACTGTCCACGTCCACTGTGGACAGACGGACACCCTTGCCTGAAGCTTATCGTGTCGGCAAATGAGGCACATAATCAATGACGTGATTAATCCTCCGCCGCGTTGAATCGGTCTCCTCCAGGTGAAAGTCAGTCAAGAAGGAGATACTCACGATTTATTTCCATGGCGTAGACTGTCCGCCGCCGGTCGGAGGTGGAGGCGGCCGAAGAGGACCAATGAGAAACACAGTCAGTCAACGCATCGTGATCAATTCGATCAATCTATCAAAACCAATCGGGATGGAAATATTAGCTTGTTTCACCGAATCTCGTTGCTGCGATATTCGCCGAGTTAAAAAGCGTTCCAGAACCTGAAAGCTCCCTCTTGATGATCTATTCAGAACTGATTTTGAGATTGATTGGTAAATCATCAGGGACAGAATCTGAAGCGTCTTCGTTCTGTGTCCTGGATGGAGTGACATCCAGTGGCGAGGACACGCATTACACCCGACTGAACCGGTTTCTGTGCAGCCACTCTTTGATTGTGTGCCCTCTGGGACGCCTTCATATCCCGATGAAGACATGATGATGAAGAGGACCCTACGCTCTGGATCTAAAGGCCCGTCTGGGCGAGGACAGACTCGATGGATGTCTTTCTGGACTCTGGTCTTACGGTCTATGGAGTCTGCGAACACCTCTCCGTAGATCATCCAGTAGGGCATGTAGAAGATGTTCCGAGCCAGACGCCACGTCGGCTCCTCGTCCGGATGGAGGATGGCCTGCCGAGCGACGCCGAAGCTCATCAGCACCACCAGCATGATGACCACGAAGTACAACATGTCGACCATCTGGAGGAGCGCCACGCCGGAGACCGTTATTAGAGGAGGCCAGACGGGTCCGTTCACCGGTGTCTGCGATGAGGTCCTACCATCTTCCCGATCATCATCACGTAGGGTCCCAGGTACTTGTTGACCCCGAAGATGTCCAGGACCCGGATGTACCAGAAGATGATGTCGACGCAGTAGATGACGCGCCCGTAGCCCAAGGACGGTTCGTTCTGCAGGCGGAGGAGGAGCCCCAGCAGGAAGACGGAGATGGCCGCCAGGTCGGTGATGTTCCAGTAGTCCTCCAACCACACGTTGATCTTCTGCTTCAGCTTCCCCGGCTCCGACATCAGGATCTGGTGACGGAGCAGAACGAAGATGATCCACACACACACACAGTGGTCTCAGCTGTGTGTGTGTGTGTGCGTGCGTGTGTGCGTGCGTGTACCTGTCTGACTTTCTCCAGCCCCAGAGTGATGATGTAAGAGATGACGATCCACTCCTGCAGAGACGGCCATCGCTCCATCTTCACCAGGATGATGTAGTTATACAGCATGAGGTAAACCAGGTAGGAGATCTAACGCGCACGTACGCACGCACGCACACAGACACACACACGCACACACACAGACACACACACACACACACGCAGTGTGATCACAACAGTGGACGTCAGGAATAAACCTGATGATGGAGGTTGACACCTTTTTCATATTCTAATTATGTATTTAAATAATTAGTATTTATTCTGTTATAATTATTAGTAATTATTATTTTATCATAATATTTTTATGTTTATATTTTAGGAAATATAATTATAATTCAAATTCATTTATTTCTCCAACTTTGTTAGGAAAGTCATAAGATCAAAGACCCCATTCATCAATACAGATCAGATCAATCAGACGGATCAGATTGATTAAATGGGTCAGATCGATCAGATTGATTAGATGGATCAGATGGATCAGATTGATTAAATGGATCAGATCGATCAGATTGATTAGATGGATCAGATGGATCAGATTGATTAAATGGATCAGACGGATTAGATTGATTAAATGGGTCAGATCGATCAGATTGATGAGATGGATCAGATGGATCAGATGGATCTGACGGATCAGATTGATTAAATGGATCAGATTGATTAAGTGGATCAGACGGATCAGATTGATTAAATGGGTCAGATCGATCAGATTGATTAAATGGATCAGACGGATCAGATTGATTAAATGGGTCAGATCGATCAGATTGATTAAATGGATCAGACAGATCAGATTGATTAAATGGGTCAGATCGATCAGATTGATTAAGTGGATCAGATGGATCAGATGGATCGCAGCAGATCACATGTTGTGAAACTCACCGTGTTGAACCAGAACTTTGTGAACGGCGCGTTGTAGAACTCGTAGATCTTCCTCCCGATCGGAGTCCTCCTGGTTTTCTTCGGGTCATCTTCCTCGTCTCCTCTCTTTGACATCGCTTCAGCACTGGAGACGGCATCCTGAAACGGAGTCTTCATCAGTCACATTGTAAACTGCTGAGTCGAGGCGATGAAGATCCTGACGGGCGCCACCTTGCTGGATCTGTCGTCAGCTTTCGTTTTCTCGTCCTCATCCTTGGATGAAGAATCATCTCCAAGACGGAAGTCCATGAGGAGGATGGCAGGAGGGAAGATGATCCCCAGAATCACCTGTGGAGGAAGAGCATCTTTGAGCCACTAAAACCACCTCCACCTCCTATAGCCCCGCCCCCTGATCTCCACCACCTCCTTCAACGTGATGTCATTTAGCTGCACCGACCCCGGCTCCAGGTGAGCCATCAGGCACCACGTCGGCGCCGGGTCTGGACCTGTGGCCTGGGCTCTCAGTACCTTCAGGCTGTTGCTCTTGCCCATCCTCAGACATCCCATCCACATGTCCGTCAGCAGCATCTGGCTGCAGGTGTGTGCGATGAAGTCTCTGTGCTTGGCGGCGACGGCCAGCTTCAGACAGGTGGAGTTACTCCAGTTCTTCAGCTCGTACGTCAGAAGCTTCATGGCCACCTGCTCGTCGTGTTTGTAGGCCTGATCCAGCAGCTCGTAGGCCAGCTGACCAAACTCCCTGCATGGAAAAGACAGTGGTGCCCCCTTCAGGCTGGGATGACCTTCACACACCAGAATCATGTCTGTTTGCTCCACCCCTTTAGAACTTAACCCACCAACCGCCACGGAATAAATACAGGTCAGGTTCACCATGATCCAGATCAACTTAAATTGGACCTGGCTCCGGTCAGGGCAGGACCGGCACTCACCTGGAGTTGTTCTCCAGGTCCTGGTAGATGTCGTCCACCAGCACGCTCTGGGACGATTCGTGGGCCATGGCCTTGTAGAGTTTACAGGCCACCAGAGCTTTGGCCATCGCCTCCTCGCCCCGCTTCCACAAGAACAGCGCCATCTTCTGGCGCTTCATCAACACTGCCCACACCATCAGCTCGTGGAACGGGTACTGAAACCGGCTGACCTCGGGGTCGTCCACGTCGATGTTCACCTCCTCTTCCTTCCTCCTGTTCTTCTTTCCTTTGCCCTTGGGATGGGGCTCATCATCCTGCAGGGCGTTAACATGGGAGACTCTGAGTCCAGAGTCCACCACCAACCCGGACCGGTTCATGTCAGACTGACAGGACGACAGCAACGAACCTCCATCCCAAGAAGTTTCAGAGCTTTAGGCTGAAAGTGACAAGAGGACACACTGTTAGCGCTGATTCGCTTACGCTGAAGATCTGGATTCATCAAGTTCTTCACTGCGTGAACCTGGACTGTTTCACTGCGTGAACCTGGACTGTTTCACTGCGTGAACCAGGACTGTTTCACTGCGTGAACCTGGACTGTTTCACTGCGTGAACCTGGACTGTTTTTACTGCGTGAACCTGGATTGTTTCCAGTGTGTGAACCCGTACTGTTTTTACTGCATGAACCTGGACTGTTTCACTGCATGGACCTGGACTGTTTCACTGCGTGAACCTGGACTGTTTTTACTGCATGAACCTGGACTGTTTCACTGCGTGAACCTGGACTGTTTCACTGCGTGAACCTGGACTGTTTCACTGCGTGAACCTGGACTGTGTCCAGTGTGCGGTGTAGATCTGCTCACTCTCTTCAGGCCATACAGGTTGTTGTACAGCGTCCTGAAGCTCTTCCTGGTGTACTTGCAGCGATAAGCCCCTCCCATCAGGAGCTCCAGCACCAGGCCGATATCGATCAACGTGATCTGGTAATCTGGAGGAAGGTTCCCCTGAAACAGACATCAGTCTTTGTCCTTCAAACCAGATGATCTGATACCAACAACAAACCCAGGGGGTTCATCCAATCACAAGCTGGCAGCACCTGATTGGCTAGAGAGCGTCCCTCGCTCTACGACCAGAGCCCAACGCGTCCGTTCTTGTCTTTAGTCCTGATGGAACTCACCTTCTTGACGTCTCGGACCACGACGTGAAGCGTATTGGCCGGTCCCAACTTCTGTCAGAATAAAGCAAAGGGGGACGACGTCACGGAGACACGAGAGTCTGATCTGGATTCTGGACAGGATTCTGGATCAGAGTCTTCCTTCTGGTTCTGTTCTGTGGACCAGTCTGGTTATTGTCAATAAAGATTGGTTTGAATGTCGTTCTCCCTGTTTTCGCTCATACACTACACTACGCGTTAGCTGCTATGTTAGCTAAATGCTAATGCAAACTCCTTTTCTTCTCTTGTTTTTTATGAAACCATAGTCCGGTTGGATCAGGATCGCCCCCTCATTCTGGACCCGCCCCCTGTGACCTCAGCGTCTGTCCCCTGCTTTGGACGCCGTCCTCCTCGGGCGTGTCTTACCGTGTTGTACAACTCCTCCAGACGAGGAATGGTCAGGAAGTGATGGATGTTGACGCCGCTCTCGATCAGGAGCTTGACAAAGTCCACCCGGTCCAACACCAGAGCGTCCATCATGGCCTGCTCCAGAGAGTGCACCTGCGGCGGGTTCGGGTTAGTTGGTTTGAGCGTCTGTTCTGATTGGTTCTGGTCCGTTAACGCCGTGGATCGATTGGTCTGTTACCCAGTTCAGCAGCTCCAGCTTCCTGGGGTCCGTCTCCTCCGGTGGTTCAGGTTTACTTTTGGCTCCTTTTCCTTTCTTCCCCCTGGCCTTCCCCTTGCCTGCTCCTCCTCCTCCTCCTCCTCCTCCTGCTGCTCGCTGGGTGGATGGACTCCTCGGCCGGTCGCTCGGTAGAACGCTGACGGACTACAGAGAAGATCCAACAAACCATCAGCGGGTTGGCTGTGAGGTGGTCAGGTGACAGTCCCGCCCCCCACCGCCGCCGAGCATCATGGGTAACCAACTCACAGGACAGTGGAGGCCGTACACGAAGATCTGACTGCGAGCAATGTCCACCCTGTTCCAGGCCAGAGCCAGGCTGAGCTGATCAGAAGACGACGCGTTGGTCCCTGAAAACACGGCGGCAGCCGTCAGTCGCGTGGCTCACAAAGCAGGGCGGAGCCTGGTCCTCAGCCAATCACAGAGGAGCGATTTAAAGGTGGTTCTAGTCATGATCTACAACCGGTACCTTTGAGCAGAGCCGTCAGGATGGACATCTCAATGTCCTGCTGTCCCTCCGAGCCCATCCTGAACACGGTGATCTGTACACGACACACACACGACAGAGGTCAAAGGTCAGGCTACTTTGTTCGTGGCCTGTTTCACAGATTCATTTCTACTTTTATCGGCGGCGTTTAAACGTGTCCAGCCTTTCTGCCGTCCGCAGGACGCAGCAGAGGATTGTGGGATTAAATAAATGGTGGGTGGGGTGGGGGGGTCACGGAACAACCTCCATTAGCAAAGTGGTTCTGGGTCCCGGATAAACCTTTGGTCATTATGGTGATGTCACAACGCCGAGGTTTCACGCCAGGCGGCAGAGCGACACATTCTACCCAGAATTCCTAGCGACCTCAGCAGCTGTTCCTTCCTTTCCCTGCTGGGTGGCGGCTGGCGGCGGCGAGGACCTACCAGAGCCCTCGTCTTCATGCACTCCATCACCATGAGGAAGATCTGCTGCGCCTGGCTGCGGCTGTAGCTGAACGTCTTCTGGATGGTGACCAGCAGCTGGTCCTTCACGCCGTCGCTCAGCACCCTGCAGACAGACGCACGTCAGTGGGGGGGACAGACGTGCAGCGCTGGACTGTAATCTATTACTCACCCGTCCTGCTCACAGTATCTGTGAGCGAAGGAAATGATGTCAGAGGCTCGACCGCTGCCGTCGCAGACGACCACGGGGACCGGAGGCTCCTCCCTCAGGCTCTCCAGGACGATGGAGATGACATTAGGGCCCCCTTCCAGGATCAGGCAGACCACCGGGACACCCTGACCCAGACCTGGTACACAAACGGGTTTCCATCGGTGACACGTGACCTCACAAGCTCCGCCCCCCTTCGTCTGGATTAGCACTTTAGGACTCACGCGTGTTGATCTTCTGCAGAGCGATGTGTTTCTCCAGCTGCCGACGGAGGCGGACCTCAGATCCATACTTCCCGCTGGTCCCGTTGTCGGCCAGGATGAAGTGGGAGTGACTGCTGTTCAGAACCGCCAGTTTACTGAGCGGGTTGGACATGGTCTGGTACGGCCGGGTCACCTGCAGCGAACACAGATGATTGGTCTAATGAGAGGTGGGAGGAGTTGGAGCAGAGCATCAAATGATGACGCTGAATCCAACGGACCCGCGTGGTTCTGTTCTCAGTCACTTGTGGTCCGATTATAAAAATCCAGGACCCACAAATGTCAGATCTGATTTGGTCAGAACGGTCTAACTCGGTTCGATTCAGTCTGGTACCTTCTGTGTTGGTCTGGTTCAGTCTAGAATAGTCCAGATCAGGTCCAGATCAGGTCCAGATCAGGTCGATTCAGTCTGGTTCTTTCTGTGTTGGTCTGGTTCAGCTGATGCTCTTGATTTGTTCTGAATCAGTTTGGATCTGGTCTTGCTGAACCTAGTTCGCTCTGGTTTTTGGTCGGGATTGGTCGGCTAGTGTATCTCAGTCTTGGTTTGGTCTCATTTGTCTTACGTCTCTCCCGATCAGGTCCTCTTTGTTCTCGATGATTCCCCACGGTGCGATGCCGATGGCGCACACTTTCCCTCTGGACTTTGACGAATGGTCTTTGAGAGCGTCTCCTACGTGTCGGATCACTCCTGACACACAACAGCAAAAAGTCAGGCCAGACCAGGGACCAGAGTCCCAAAAAGCAGCACCTGGTCCGACGTTGGGTCGGCCAACACAGACACCGTCTAATGAGCTGTACCGGTGCTGACGCCGCCGGTGAAGATCCAGGCTCCGGTGGTCACGGCCGCTTTGATCAGTCCCTTCCCAAACACCTGCTTTAGTTTGGGAGGAAGGTCAAAGTTCTGCAGTCCTCCTTGGACGGAGATCAGCAACGTGGGGAGCTCCAACTGCCAGTCCTTCACCATCAGGTGGAGCAGGTGGTCAGGCTTGGAGTCGTAGGAGACCCGTATGTACTGCAGGAGGAGGAGCAGGTCAGAGGGCGTCGTTAGTCTCCGTCAGTACTGTTAAATACCCACCATGGCCTTGTTGCTGTGCCCCCCCCCCTGGAACTCCACCACCCCGTAAGCGTCGGTGGCGGACGGGTGGGTGTGTTTGACGGGGCTCCATCTCTCCGTGGGTTGGACCGCCAGCTGGACCAGAGGGGGGGCGTCCTCTTTGGCCTGAGAGACGATGGCGGTGTGCTGGGACACCTGCTGACCGCAACAGCACCTGCTCAACAAGTGGGAATGACCCGTCACGATCTTCATCATCTTCATCATCATCATCATCATCAGGTCTGTGCCAACACGTCCTCACCTGCTGCCGTCCTTGCTCAGAATAATCTGGATGCATTTTCTCCTCTGGAAGGTTCTCTCGATCCAAGCTCTCTGAGCCTGAGGAGGAACAGGAAGTAAACAGCAGGACGTCACAGGACAACAGGAAGTAAACAGCAGGACGTCACAGGACAACAGGAAGTAAACAGCAGGACGTCACAGGACAACAGGAAGTAAACAGCAGGACGTCACAGGACAACAGGAAGTAAACAGCAGGACGTCACAGGACAACAGGAAGTAAACAGCAGGACGTCACAGGACAACAGGAAGTAAACAGCAGGACGTCACAGGACAACAGGAAGTAAACAGCAGGACGTCACAAGACAACAGGAAGTAAACAGCAAGACGTCACAGGACAACAGGAAGTAAACAGCAGGACGTCACAAGACAACAGGAAGTAAACAGCAAGACGTCACAGGACAACAGGAAGTAAACAGCAGGACGTCACAAGACAACAGGAAGTAAACAGCAGGACGTCACAAGACAACAGGAAGTAAACAGCAAGACGTCACAGGACAACAGGAAGTAAACAGCAGGACGTCACAAGACAACAGGAAGTAAACAGCAGGACGTCACAAGACAACAGGAAGTAAACAGCAAGACGTCACAGGACAACAGGAAGTAAACAGCAGGACGTCACAGGACAACAGGAAGTAAACAGCAGGACGTCACAGGACAACAGGAAGTAAACAGCAGGATGTCACAAGACAACAGGAAGTAAAGACCAGGTGTGGTTGTGGTGTTAATGGGGTGTGAACAGCAGCACTGTTAGCTTAGCATCGCTATCTGGAGACAGCAGCAGGTGATTGAACCATCGACCAATAGAAACCTCTGAAGTCACTGCTGCAGGATTTCTCCTGCCGTTCAAAGGAGCATCAGACGAGCAGTGATCTGATTGGACGGCGGGCTGTGAGGTAAGCAGATGAAACATGAAGCTCTCCATGTCCGAATGAATCTGGCTAATTTCTGGAAAAGTGGAGCTTTCCATTTCTTTCTGCATGAAATCCTCTTATGGTCTCCATAATCCCATAAAGCAGTCCTTTAAATCCATGTTCCCGCCCCCTCAGCCCTGTTGTTGTTGTTGTTGTTGTTGTGTGTCCGTGTGGTGTAAAGGTGCGCTTACTGAGCCTGCCGATCTCAGCCAATCACGTCCAAGTGATGGTGAACGAATGTTTTACAGGTAAAAATCTTAATCAGCTGACTGATGTTTCCTTATCTACCAGTGAGAACCAGTACCCTTACTGGTACCGACCCAGGACCCAATGAGAATCATTAACTGTTAGCAAACCAGGACATGGTCCAAACCGGGATTTGCCTTCGATCAATAAATCAATACTATTAGTTTGAGTACCTTCTGTGATCCAGAGGAGGCGCTGCGTTTGATGGACGAACGTTTAAATGATCCGTTCGTTCCTCTCCTCCCTCTGCTGTCCATCATGATGTCATCAGACCTCCTGTCTCCTCCTCCGACCTCCCGTCTCCTCCCCTAACGTCCTTTCTCCTGACCTCCTGTCTCCTCTAATGACCTGTCTCCTGTCTCCTCTTCTCTTACTTGTCCCTTCGTCCTCCTGCAGTCAGACCTCCCTGCTGTGGTGCGTTCAGGCGTCTGTGTTGGGATGGGACAGACTTGCCCTTTATCAGGATTATGGGGCGGAGCTAGGTGACCGGTGGAGATTAAATAAATGAAGATTGAAGGGAAATCTGCTGTAGGACACGCCCCCAGTTAACATCTGCCCACCAGCAGTTCGTCTGGCATCAACGATGTTGATCAATACTGGATCAATTAAAATGGAGTTATGTTTCAACAAAGCCAATCAAATCACAGAGTGCACGCCTCCACCTGTCCTCACCTCTGTAATGGAGAGTAACTAAGAAAAGACGTTAGCTTTTAGCTTAGCATGAAAATAAGTAACGAAAAAAAGACGTTAGCTTCTAGATTAGCATGAAAATAAGTAACGACGAAAAGACATTAGCTTTTAGCTTAGCATGAAATCCTCAAACAGGAGAAACTTTCTGCTTCTGCTGGTTTGAACTGTGAGGAATCTTCTCAGCTCAGACTTCTGATCCGCGCTTTAATGTCCATGAGTCCAATCAAGGTGACGATGTAACCTCGATGACGAGGAAACAAGCTCAGATAATGTTTGGAATATTTCCCAAATCCAGATGCGATGAGGAAAGTAAAGCAAATCCCCGATGGCCCCTTTCAGTGAAATTAAATCCTAATCCAAGGGCCGACATATTCTCCATCCAAACGACTCGCCAGGAAGCAGAAGAGAGAAACGAGGATCAGGGATTAAATCAAAGCGCCAGTCCATCATGGCGTTGTTTTAGTCCCCCAGGAATAAATGTGATTGAATATTAAAGGTTAATAAAACGTAGTGACAGCAGGGAGGACAACCACTGGACAACACTGAAACGGGCGTAGTCAGCTGGGATAGGTTCCACCGACACCTGTGGCCCGCAAGGCGGAT
Organism: Brachionichthys hirsutus; assembly: GCF_040956055.1. NCBI lineage: Eukaryota > Metazoa > Chordata > Actinopteri > Lophiiformes > Brachionichthyidae > Brachionichthys > Brachionichthys hirsutus. The sequence goes on from NC_090897.1 coordinate 719,938, forward strand.
CAGCGGCTCCGGGTCAGGCGATGGATGGATGGATGGATGGATGGATGGATGGATGGAGCAGAAAGAATGTCCAGTTCGGTTGAATTTTGTGCAAAGTTTTGTGAGTTTTCCTGCAAGAATGGCAAAAAGCTTCTGGGGAGGTTTGTGTCGGGCGAGAGGCGGGTCACCCCGAGTCACCCCGGGTCACCCCAAGTCACCCCGAGTCACCCCGAGTCACCCCGGGCCCCCCCCCAGGGTCACACCTAGACAGGCTTTAGAGTGATCGATTCTCCTGAGCTGCATGGTTTTGGAGGAAGCTGGAGAAAACCCACACAGAAAGGAACTGAACCCAGAACCTTCAAAACTGGACCCTACCCTCTGCGCCACCCTGCGCGTCTTCGCCTCACCTGTCAGGTGCAGGTCACATGCCAGCCCAGCAGAGGGCTCTCTGACACTGAATATGCAAAGGTCAAGGTTGAGAAGTTAGGAACTGTTAAAATGTTTAACCTAAATGTTCAGTTTGTTTTGTAGATAAATTACTTCAACAATAATCCAATAAAAACAAAAGTTAAAATGATCGACGACGAAGCTGACGGTCGTTACAACATTTATTCTGTCTGTACTGATTGTAGGTGAAACGCGACCCGACACAGCCATTAACCAATCGCATGTGGTCATGTGACCTAGAGGACACCACATGGTTCTGTCCTGTTGGTCAGATGTTGGTGGTGGACTGGGTCAGGGAGAAGGTTTCCCGGCGGGCGCGGACCCCCTTGCCCCCTGGTGGCGTGTGGAGGTAGCAGCAGGTGAACACCTGGCGGGAAGCCCGCCGGAAGTTTTCAGACAGGAAGGAGTAGAGGACGGGGTTGATGCACGAGTTCCCGTAAGACAGGCAGTGGGACATGATGCGAAAGACAAATGAGGCGTCATTCAGAGGAAAGGTACCAAACTCCGCCCACATGGCAATGATGTGATGGGGTGTCCAACAGATAGTGAAGGCAGTAACGAGAAGGAGGACCGTCTGAGCCGTCTGCAAGAGGACAGACAGGAGACGTTAGAAGCGACTAACAGTTGGATGTTTGTAGCTTCCTGTAAATGGTACGACGTATGTAGGATACTGGCTAACCCGGTAGGATGTACGTAGGATACTGTCTAACCCGGTAGGATGTCTAGGATACTGGCTAACCCGGTAGGATGTCTAGGATACTGGCTAACCCGGTAGGATGTACGTAGGATACTGGCTAACCCGGTAGGATGTACGTAGGATGCTGTCTAACCCGGTAGGATGTACGTAGGATGCTGTCTAACCCGGTAGGATGTACGTAGGATACTGGCTAACCCGGTAGGATGTACGTAGGATACTGGCTAACCCGGTAGGATGTACGTAGGATGCTGTCTAACCCGGTAGGATGTACGTAGGATACTGGCTAACCCGGTAGGATGTACGTAGGATACTGGCTAACCCGGTAGGATGTACGTAGGATGCTGTCTAACCTTTCTTTTGGATCGTTCAGACCTCTTGGACATGTTCTTCATCTTTTGATGAAGATGAACTAAAACCTGGAAAGAAAAGAAAAGAAAAAATCTCAACAAAATTATTGATTTTCAAAAATCCTGTTTATTAATAATCATTAACTGGTCAATAATTGGTCAATAAATGAAGCGCACCTCCTGGGCCTGACAATGAGAGGACTTTTATTCTGAATATATATATATATGAGTATTTTATGAACCAGACAGGTGTGACCTCTTTGCTGATGACACGCCTGTTTCCATGGAGATGACACAGATCAAGTCGTGACTCCGGGGCCATGCAGACGCAGACCGACTCACCAACGGACCGTTTGGACGGATCAATTCACCTCAACTGGACGTTGTTGGACGAGAACATGCAAACGCCACACAGGAAGGAATCGAACCCAGAACCTTCTTGCTGCGAGGCAGCAGCGCTACCCACTACGCCATAAAGTATTAGGTTAATGGTGGTCATTAGTTCGATCCTCTCGAGTGTGTCGCAGGCGTTTATGGCCCCCGAGTCCCCGCCCTTTGGTCGGGGACTCGGCGACTCTTGTCGTTTTACAGCAGCAATCGGTCAAACATTATCCTGATAAATGAGATTTGTCTGAAGCGGATCCGGGATCCGGATCCGTCCTCATCCAGACTCTGGATCAACGATACGAAACCCACTGCGCTGCGCCCCCACCCGCAACCACACGAGAAAGACCAGGCCCGGACCGTGGTCCAGACAACACCAGGACCCTGGCCCTGGTGGAGTCCACGTCCGTCCGTCCGTCCGTCCGTCTGACCTTGGTGTAGCAGCAGCTGATGAGCAGCAGCGGCACCAGGAATCCCAGGAGCAGGACGGCCACCTTGTAGACCCTTCGGGACGCTCCGGACCACTGCTCCCAGCAGAAGGTGCCGTTGGGCGCGGTGGCGTGGCTGGTGATGACCTGGTGCTGGGCGACCGGCACCGAACACGCCAGCGACAGCAGCCAGATGACGCACACGCCGGCCAGAGTATTCCTGTGGTTCCGGACGCTCGGAGACCGACCCGATCGCACCACAGCAAAGTATCGGTCCACAGACATGGCCGCCAGCGTGAAGATGCTGACCAGCATGCTGACGGAGGAGAAGTAGTGTCCGAACTTACAGAGGAAGTCTCCGAACACCCATTCCGGCAGCGAGTAGATGGTGGCGTGGAACGGAACACAGAAGGTGAGGAAGAGGAGGTCCGCCACGCTCAGGTTCAGGACGAAGATGTTGGTCGGGCTTCCTAAGCGCCGCCGCTTTCCTCCCCCAACATTTCTCCCCCCCTTCCCAATCACCACCATCACCAGAGAGTTCCCCATAACCCCCACCATGAAGATCAGCCCAAACACAAACGGCACAATCACCGCCTCGGCCCCCCCGCCCCCGGAGGAGGAGTCGTTCACCAACGGCGGCATGCCGGCGCTCCGCAGGAGGTCAGAGGAGAAGACAGAGCCGCTCCATGATCCAGATCAAACACGGCAACTGCTGCGACTTCCTGTCAGCAGAGTCCAGGGTCAAAGTTCAGCAACGCCGCCTGATGATTGATTACGGCTTTAACCACGGCGCCTGATGATTGATTACCGGTCAGGCTTATCTGTGTGAGAGAATTTTACAGGAACTTTCACTCCGCCTGGATGTATGGCGTTTAAAGTGGCGCTCGTTGAAGGAGAGCAGTAAACAAAAAGAGCAACAAGGAGCACGCACAGGTGAGACCGGGAGAGACCGGTCTGGTACTGTCTTTACTCTATTGTGTACTGTTTTACTCTATTGTGTACTGTCTTTACTCTATTATTTACTGTTTTACTCTATTGTTTACTGTTTTACTCTATTGTGTACTGTCTTTACTCTATTGTGTACTGTTTTGCTATATTGTTTACTGTTTTGCTCCATTGTTTACTGTGTAACTCTATTGTTTACTGCCTTTACTCTATTGTTTACTGTCTTTACTCCATTGTTTACTGTTTCTACTCTATTGTTTACTGTTTTACTCTATTGTTTACTGTCTTACTCTATTGTTTACTGTCTTACTCTATTGTTTACTGTTTTTACTCTAGTGTTTACTGTTTTACTCTATTGTTTACTGTTTGCTCTATTGTTTACTGTCTTTACTCTATTGTTTACTGTTTTGCTCTATTGTTTACTGTTTTACTCTATTGTTTACTGTCTTACTCTATTGTGTACTGTTTTACTCTATTGTTTACTGTCTTTACTCTATTGTTTACTGTTTTGCTCTATTGTTTACTGTTTTACTCTATTGTGTACTGTCTTTACTCTATTGTTTACTGTTTTGCTCTATTGTTTACTGTTTCGCTCTATTGTTTACTGTCTTACTCTATTGTTTACTGTTTTTACTCTATTGTTTACTGTCTTACTCTATTGTTTACTGTTTTTACTCTATTGTTTACTGTCTTACTCTATTGTTTACTGTCTTACTTTCTACTCTGCTTCATTTGGTGTGTTTCTTGTTTGTTGTGCTACTCTGTTGACAGAAAACATGAAATAGAACCAGCAACTCTTTTTCAACATGTTTACTCTCGCTTTTTATTCTACAGGGAACAGAGAGCACAGAGAGAGGGTTCTTTAAACGCCGTCTTCTCAGGCTCAGCATCATCTAGCTGCTGTCAGAGGCCTCGGAGTCGTCAGGTGCATCGTCACAGGTGTGGTCAGGCACGTCTGGCTGGGCAGGTGTGGCCGACCCGGCGGCAGTAGCAGATGGCGTTGAAGAAGCGGCAGTAGCAGGTGTCACAGGAGTCGCAGCAGGGTAGCGGGTAGCCCAGGCACGACTGCTGGTGGGCGATGCATCGGCGCGGGGAGCGCATGGCCCGAGGCTGGAGCTGCACGGCTGCCGATGCGTCCTGCAGGACGGCGTGGGAGCATGAAGGCACAGGAGCCGGTCAACCGGAAACAGCTGCAGCCACACCCACCTCGTCATAAGAGCCTAAGTCCACCAGAAAGCGATCCTCCACTAAGTCCACCGGGAGGAGGGCGGGGTCACGCAGGGGCTCGGGGGCGTGGCTCCTGTCTGCAGGACAGTAAACAGAAAATAAACGTGCCGTTAACCGTCACACGATGTTTAGCATTGCTTTTGTCCAAGGTGTCTCAAATTAGCATGAAGTACGGTATACATATATATATATACACACAGATATATACAGTATAAATATATACAGATATCAGACACATAAAGTGGTTGTTCTTGCTTTTACACAGTGTGTCTGTCCTTTCAGGCCTCGAAGGGTGTTTGAGGCGAATGCATGCGTGGAGCTCTCTGATTGGACAGGACTAACCAATGCGGGACAGGAATGAGGTATCGGCATGGCGTCCAGCAACCGGACCGTCATCCGCCCGCATGTCTCCATGAACCAGAGCAGACGAGAGACGCAGCAGGTTGAAGGACCAATAGCAGAGCAGCAGAGAACCAAACATCCTGGCGGTGCAAAGACGAAGACGAAGAAGAAGAAGAAGAAGAAGAGAGGAAACCCGGAAAAGACCGTTAAGTTGTCTCTCCAATTACATTTCAGTAAATTATATGTAAACAGAAATCAATAAATGGAGAAGAGCAAACAAATAGAAGCCGACTCCACTTTACAAGTAGGGGTCCGGACCGTCAGAAGAGCAGCCCGCATATCACTACAGCGCCCCCTTCAGGCAGAAAACAAGTTCATGTTCTGAACCACAGGAGAAGACGGATCCTCACAAGCTGCTGAAGACAATAACCTCCAAAAACACGAAACAACCAGCAGAGCAAGAGGAAATAAATCACTTCAAAAGAAGCAGAGAGTGGGCGAGAGACCCAGACTCAGAGAGAGAGAGAGAGAGATAACTCACCTGTTGCTGTGACTCGTAGCTGTGTCTCTATCAGGGGGGTGACAGGAGATTTAAAGACTCCTGAGGGGGAGGAGGTGACATGATGTGTGTGTGTGTGTGAGTGTGTGTGTGCGTGTGCGTGTGTGCGTGTGCGTGTGTGTGCGTGCGCGCGTGTGTGTGTGTGTGCGTGCGTGCGTTGGGTGGCTGGTGGAGGATCTGAGCGATGACGTCTCATCAGTAAACAACAAAACAGTAAAATAAAACCAGATGAATAGAACATTACAGCAAATCAGGATGATCAATAATTATAATGATTACATGTTAAAGTCGAGCCCTTTTCAGTTTCCTTTGTTTCCATCCATGACCTCAGGCAGGGAGGGGGCTTCAGAGATGGTGTGCTCCTCCCCATTTTTGTTGCTCTGTTGGTTCTTGCCCTTTTTTTTTTACTTGTATTTTCTATTGTTTATTTATGTCCTGTTTTAAACGCTCCTGTTTGTATCTCTTCTTCTTTTACATTATTTCAGGCAGCAGAACAAAAAATCGACCAACTTGAAACAAACCAAAACGCCCATGTGTTGTCACGGCAACAACTCGTCAAACATCAGCGTAAACATGTTTGTTTACTCATTCACGATTCTCAGTCAGCCTGGGAACTAATGTTTGATGAAGCGAGCCTTCATCAGAACGGAGTCTTCATCAGAACGGAGTCTTCATCAGAAATGAGCCTTCATCAGAAGCGAGCCTTCATCAGAACGGAGTCTTCATCAGAAATGAGCCTTCATCAGAACGGAGTCTTCATCAGAACGGAGTCTTCATCAGAAATGAGCCTTCATCAGAACGGAGTCTTCATCAGAACGGAGCCTTCATCAGAACGGAGTCTTCATCAGAACGGAGTCTTCATCAGAACGGAGCCTTCATCAGACGCGAGCCTTCATCAGAACGGAGTCTTCATCAGAAATGAGCCTTCATCAGAACGGAGTCTTCATCAGAACGGAGTCTTCATCAGAACGGAGCCTTCATCAGACGCGAGCCTTCATCAGAACGGAGTCTTCATCAGAAATGAGCCTTCATCAGAACGGAGTCTTCATGAGAACGGAGTCTTCATCAGAAATGAGCCTTCATCAGACGCGAGCCTTCATCAGAAATGAGCCTTCATCAGACGCGAGCCTTCATCAGAACGGAGTCTTCATCAGAAATGAGCCTTCATCAGAAATGAGCCTTCATGAGACGCGAGCCTTCATGAGAACGGAGCCTTCATCAGAACGGAGTCTTCATCAGAAGCTTCATCTGGAGGGCTCTAAGCCTCCACGCAGAAACTGGAGATGGTTCCACAGGAGAGGAGCCTGAGAACTGAGGATCTAGATCCGCCTCTACTTCCTGGGAGCGAGAGGTTCTAGAGGTGCAGCTCTTGAACCGGTGCCGGTCCGTTCAGTGGAACAAAGCCAGATTCTGATCCTGGTTCAGTTTCATATTTCAGGCCTTTCACAATAAGAGCCTCCTCTTCTGTGCCAAACTCTCCCTTTATGTTTGTCGTATGATGATCTACTCTGACCTTTAATGTTCTTCTGTTGCCGTGGGAACAGCTACATCTTAAACAAGCACACGACAGTGATTGCGCAGGATAAACATGTATTATTAAGACTCATTTCCGTTTGATGGCCCCTAACCAGTCGTCGGCGTGACCGTGATGTCACCAGCGTGTCGCAGTTCAGAGAACCGGCGCTGCGTTTGCAGACGGAGGATGAGGGGAACGAAGGGGACGTGAAGCGGCAGATGGAGGATAATAGAAGAGACACGAATGGAGCAGCTGATCTAATGTTCTCCAATCAATCACGCTGGAGGACCTTTAATGAGAGACAAGAGACACAATGAACCGCTGGCGGTGGGTGTGATGACATCACAGGATGTCCCAGACGAAAACGCAGGAGGACAAGTCAGACAAAGCAGGAATACACAAGCCTGAAGCCAGGCTGCACGGGCCTACGGACGGGTTTGGGCCGGCTGAAACGGGTCAAAATGTGTTCCTCAAATCACTTCCCCGATTGAGGATATTATTGAGATGTTTCTAAAAACAAAATGGGGGTGCACTTGAGTTTCGGCCTGTACTATATATTTAATATTAGAGCTCGATATTTCTAACAAGCGCCGTCTTATAGCTGAGTCGTTTGTTCTATCTTTGACTCCCGAGGAGACAGATCCAGGTGAAATCGGGGTAAATTTTCACAACAAAAACCTCTAAACTAATAATGACATCAATGTGACTCCAATTGCTAAATGTTTGTTTTCATGGTTACGGAATTTAAAAATATAGATAATATAAGTATAGGGAGACTGAGGTGGGGGAGGTCTGCACTCTCTGACAGATTTCTAGTTAATATTATGGAACCAGTTGGTTAAATTAAATTAAATTATCAGTCACAAAACAAGGTTGTAAAAACGGTCGCGCAAAAATAATCACATTTGCTTCAGCAGGACGTAAATCTTTTTTGTTTATTTAAATGGTTTCCTTTTCCGACTCCTTTTCTGACGATCGATGTTCTCCGTCTCCCCCCCCCCTCACACAAATACACTCAGGCAGCACTGATCGTTCAGACCCAGCAGTCGATCCCAGAGGAGCCCGATCCGCGTCAAAAGAAGGGAAGTCAGCTCCCAGCAGGATCCGGCTTGCCGACCCGGAGCTTCAGTCATGGTGTTCGAGTCTCTGGTCAGCGACCTGCTCAACAGGTTCATCGGGGACTACGTGGAGAACCTGGACAAGTCCCAGCTGAAGATCGGGATCTGGGGCGGTGAGCTCAGCAGCTAGTTAGCGGCTAGTTAGCGGCTAGTTAGCGGCTAGTTCGTGACGCTGCCAGACTCGGTTCACAAGTATCACCCTTTAGAGTTGTGTGCTAGCCGGACGCAGAGAGAACGCTTTAGCACCTAGCAGAACATCAGCTGTAAAAAAAAAAAAAGGTTCTACGCTTTAGTTCGGCCGTAATAAAACCCACAAGTCAGATCTTAATCAAATAAATACCGCCCAAACACCGCGAGACCAGTCACATGTTTTTATATTGGATGTGGGTGTGACCTGCCCCCCCCCCCATCCACTGTCTACACCTGTCTCCAGGTGCGCATTAGTGATAATACTTGACCTTTGCTAGCATTAGTTATGATAGCTGACATTAGCTAAGACTATTTATAGCAGGTAGCCTTAGCCGTGACGGCTAGCATGAGCTACATTTCTGACATTAACTTACATTAGCTTACATTAGCTTACATTGGCTATGACTGCTGATATTACAGGTAGCTAGCTGGGAGTGTCCCTCATTATTATTAGGAGGTGTGAATGTGTTGGAGGCCAGTTTAATTACTATATAATTATAATAATGACTATAATTTACGAGACAAACGGAGACAAGCTGCTCATTTGGTTTAGTTTCATATAAAGCAAAGAAGCTGTAACGGAGCTCTGGTGACATCACTTCCTCATACTGCTTTGCCTCTCTCTGTCATACCTGTTGAACAGGTAAACATACCTTTACTCCTCTAAACCCTTTGATTGTTGGGGGAAATAATCTTTATTTGCATCCCTATTAGGAAGTCAGTGAATCCTCAGGAACGACCCGAGCTGTAATTCTCCCTTTCCTTTAGTTTCATGGGCTGCATTACGCTACTGGTCTGTTTGATCATTCTTGTAATTGGCCAATAAAATGATTGGACAATTATTTTATGTAGATACTGTTAATTATTCTGTTTGTTTGTTGAGTGGAGCGTTGTTGCTGACATAATGCTTGTGTCATGGATAGTCAGCAGAAAACAAAAGAAAGAGAAAAACCACAAATTAAAGACGCCATAAGTGTAAGTTATAATATCTTCCATTAATGCAGAATCCTACACGTGACCGTCGTACAGGTTATTACAGGTATTACACAGGTATTACACAGGTATTACACAGGTTGTAACGGTCAGACGAGATGTTGAATCTGTTCTTTGTGTCTCTGTAGGAAATGTCGTCCTGGAAAACCTGAGGGTGAAAGAAAGTGCTTTGGTGAGTCGACCTCTGATGTCTTTGTGTTATGATGTAACCCAACATGGGTGTATAGTAACCGGGCAACACACACACACAATTAATAAAAGGAGGGTCAGATCAATAAAAGGTTCATCAACACTATTGATAACTTATTGTGTGAAGGAGCTGAAATGTGTTTATGTGTTTCAGAGCGAGTTCGATGTTCCGTTTAAAGTGAAGGCCGGACAAATTGGTGAGATATAATGGAGGTACTTTTGTTTTCGGGGTGGTAGTGTGTGTGCGTGTGTGTGTGTGTGTGTGAGGGGGGGGGGGGTGTTGCATCCACACAGCCGCTCAGGAAGAGCAGCGCAGCCTGTTGAACAGAGAGAAGTGTTCCTGACTTCCTGTTTGTGACTCCAGGGAAGCTAACGTTGAAGATTCCCTGGAAGAATCTCTACAACGACGCCGTGGTGGCCACGCTGGACGGCCTGTACCTGCTGGTTGTTCCCGGGGCCGGTAAGTGGCTGCTCACGCCGTTACGGCTAGTGGATCCCACCACGAGGGTTCATTGATCATCCGCCCGCCCCGGTGACCGGATCGAGCTGATTGGCTGGTCTGGAGCCAGCGCTCGTGCACCTTGGCCGGCATGAATTATTACTCTGAAGGGAGTGTGTGTTCTCAGTCGCTGCGTGTGTGTTCCAGCTGGAACTAAGATGAGAACGTGTCCGTATAACGGTAAGAAGTGGCGGTACGGAGGTGGCGGGGCTAGTTCCAAGCTTCCTATTTGGGGGGGGGGGGGGGGGCTGCACAACGTCCACTCATTATGTTCATGATGTTATAAAGGTGATTAAATTATTAGCAGGTATCCGGATGCTTTACCATGTTTTAGCTCACTGGCTAACTGGAACCGCTTTGTGCAGCCCTGCACCGACCTCTCACCCTTTAGTCTTTCTGAGCTCTGATTGGTTCATGGGGGGGGGTTCATACCAGGGGGTTTCCTCCATCTTTTGGAGGTTAGTGGTTTCTACGGTCTGAAGCTGGGTCTTTCTGGGTTTGCTGCTCATCAGGTGAGGCTGCAAACTTAGCGCTAAGCTAATCGTTTAGAATAATGCAGGTAGCTGACGAATAGGAATAACGCGTCTGCTCATTCTGCTGCTCTGAGATCAGTCTAGGAGTATAAACTCCGTCTGGGGGGGGGGCGCCTCATCATTTTTGGTTTGTGTGTCTTTCATAGCGATCACGTACGATGCAGCCAAGGAGGAACGTTACCAGCAGGAGGCGAAGCAGAAGGAGCTGCATCGCATTGAGGAGGCGCTGCAAATGGCCGCACGCAGAGGTGAGTCTGACCTCCGCGTGACCTCGAAGCTCCTGCTGGTTCACTTCCCCTCGGTAAAGGCCGTTGGTGCCGGTTAAAAAGCACCTCCAGGTCAAACACGCCCGTCTTTAAATCGAACGGGAGATGAACTGTGATTGGTCGAGTGCGCCGATGACTCCGAGCCTCGCCTTGAGCCCGGATGGAAGAGGGACGCCATGAATCCATCAGTCATGTGACCGTATGTCTGGATGTTTACCGTGTTGTCTGTGCTGTTCATGCTGCGTTTGCTGTCAGCGTCTCAATCCGGAGATCTGCTGTTCAGTCTGGAGAGTGTTGTTTACAAGGACCCGCGTACCGGTAACACGCACGCACACACACACACACACACGCACACGCACGCACACGCGCACGCACGGTGCGGCGCCGCCGGCCCCGAGCCAGAGGCTGAATGTCTTGCTTGTCTTTTCGGACTCTTCTGTCTCTAACTGCCGTGTCTGTCTTTAATGCTGCCAAAGTCCCCAAAGGATTAAAAAAACATAAAAAGGACAAAAAGGGCTTGAAGAAGCTGAAAAGGCGCGACGGCCGAGCAGGTAAGGTTCGTTTCTTCATCCTGCTGGAGGATGAAGGTTTCACCCGGTCGTAGAATGATTGCTCATGGGCGGGTTCCGCCGCTCAGAGAGGCAGCGACGTTCTGAGCGTGACCCATCCGTTTGTTTGTGTGTCCTCTTTGCCTTCCCGTATTTGAGACGTGTCCACGTGTCCACGACTCGTGTCTCATTTCAACCAGACATCGTTTTTCTGAGTTGCTTTCTCGTGATTGGCTGGTTGTGTTCTGTCTGTGGCTCACACACGATCAATAGTTCAGGCATTATAAATGGATCAGAGAGCTTATTCTGGAACCGAACCCGATGCATCTCTGGATGCGGCTCCAGGTGTGATCAGCGGATCAGTCCAGACCCGGGTGTGATCGGTCCACGTCCGGTTTCTTTGCTTTCAGAGAAAGCCCAGGACGAGAAGAAGGACACGTTCATGGAGAAAATGGCCACCCAGGTGATCAAAAACCTGCAGGTGAAGATCAACAGCATCCACCTGCGCTACGAGGACGACGTGAGTGCTGATCCGGGTTCAGGTCCTGGTCTAGATCTGACAGTCGGGCCTGTTAGCTTATCTGTCATGTGACCGTTTCAGCTGCTGGACCCACAGCGCCCCCTGTCTATGGGAATAACCCTGTCAGAGCTCAGCCTGCAGGTAACACACACACACGCACACACACACACACACACACACACCTGACGGGTGTGTTTACCTGCTGCTGTTGGATTTTCCAGACCACTGATGAAAACTGGAAGTTGGCTATCCTGAACGAAGCAGCAAAGATCACCTATAAGGTGAGACGCTTTGAAACCCAGCCGCTGCAGTAATGGTGGCGTTGCGCTGATTGATCTGACGGTAATCGATATTTGGGAGTAGCAAAGGGAGCTACTTCATTAGCGCGGGCTTGGGAGCCCGACCCGATTTGACTTATTCATGTGTTTCTCTATCAGCTGGGCCGTCTGGAGTGTCTTTGTGCCTACTGGAATGTTAACAGTCCCATCTTGCACAAAGGATCATGGGAAGACATTGTGGTGAGTCCTTATCTGTCATTTTGGACATAAACAAATCAATTACTCAGCTGAGCGTTAGAACCAATCGGCATCATGTGATCCAACGCTGAAGTGGTTTTAATCGGAGCAGGGGGAACAGCCACGAGGAGGCAACAGGAAATGGATGACTAGCTTTAGCAGCTAATAGCAAGGCTGTTAGCAGTAGCTCAGACTGTCCACAGGACATAGATGACTAGCGTTAGCAGCTAACAGGGCTGTTAGCAGTAGCTCATACTGTCCACAGGACATGGATGACTAGCTTTAGAAGCTAACAACAGGGCTGTTAGCAGTAGCTCAGACTGTCCACAGGAAATGGATGACTAGCTTTAGCAGCTAACAGGGCTGTTAGCAGTAGCTCAGACTGTCCACAGGAAATGGATGACTAGCTTTAGCAGCTAACAGGGCTGTTAGCAGTAGCTCAGACTGTCCACAGGAAATGGATGACTAGCTTTAGCAGCTAATAGCAAGGCTGTTAGCAGTAGCTCAGACTGTCCCCAGGAAATAGATGCCTAGCGTTAGCAGCTAACAGGGCTGTTAGCAGTAGCCCAGACTCCACAGGAAATGGATGACTAGCTTTAGCAGCTAACAGGGCTGTTAGCAGTAGCTCAGACTGTCCACAGGAAATGGATGACTAGCTTTAGAAGCTAACAGGGCTGTTAGCAGTAGCTTAGCTGGGCATGTAGGGGCTAGCTCTGCAGCTACAGCAGTCGTCGCCAAACCGCCGGCCCCCGTGTGTTCTGACCACGGTGCAAATGGGACCTTGGATCACATGATGTCATCAACATCGCTGTAGAAAAGCAGGAAGTGATGTCATCATGTTTGTGAATATTAACTAGTAATGTGTATCCCGGTGATCCGACTGGTTTCTGCATTAGCCAATGGGAAGCATCTGTTGCATTCTTGTCTCTGACCACCTCTCCTCCTCCTCCTCCTCCTCCTCCTCCTGCTCCTCCTCCTCCTGCAGGAGCAGCTGAAGTTTGGGATCAGCAGGACAGACCTGGAGTTTCCTCATTATCAGTACAGTGAGTTCAGCTCCTGCAGCAGGTCGTCTCATCAATGCGTAGAAGAAGGGCGGGGCTCAAACCGATCGATCACGAACACGCGTGATTGGCTGCTTTCGCAGTCTGTCTTCATCCTTTCATTGATTAGTCCCTCCATTTTAACATTCTACTCCTCCCTCCTGTTATTCTGTTCCTCTGAGAACTTCTAGACAGTTTCCTGCTTGCTGCCGTTTAGGTGATTGATTGATTGATTGATTGGGGCTGATTGTGATCAGGTCAGGCTGATCACTATTAATGCAGTTTGGGATCGTTTAAATGTCAGATTGAAGGGGGGGTGGGGGGGGGGTAGGATCCCCCACAGCAGCTCGTAGGTTTTTCGTTCATTCACTAAATGATTGGTGAGCTTTTCAGGAAATGTCCGTCAAATCAACAATAAATAGTTTATTTTTTTGCTTCTAGTCTTCAAGCCAATCTTTTCCTCGGCTAAGATGATCATCAACCCGAACGCAGAGGTGGAGCTGAAGAGCCCCAAAGCCAACCTTCACCTGGAGGTTCAGAACATCGCCATAGAGATGAGCAAGCCTCAGGTGAGACCCGAGAGGGACGGGCGAGGTGAAGCCGTGTTTCGATTGGTTGCTCCGGATGCTGCTGATGTCTGAATGCGGTCTTCTCCTCTGCAGTACCTGACCATGGTGGAGCTGCTGGAGTCCATTGACTGCCTGGTGAAGAACGCCCCCTACAGGAAGTTCAGGCCCGACGTCCCCGTCCACCGCAACGCCGAAGCCTGGTCCGTTAGCTTGAAGGAAACTAAAGAGTTAATGTGAAACTGTTCGGATCAACATCCGTCATCCAGTTCCTGTTAACCCCTCCCATCGAGTTCCAGCGCTGAGACGCTGTCCTTTGTCCTCTCAGGTGGAGGTATGCCTTCAACAGCATCGTGGAGGTCCACATCAGGCGCGTCAGCCGCATGTGGTCCTGGTCCAGCATCCGACGGCACAGAGAGACACTGAAGACCTACAAAGCCACCTACAAGACCAAAGTGCTGAGCCAAAGCAAGCCGAGCCCGGAGGTCGAGCAGCAGATCCAGGTGCTGCCGGTCCTCGACACGTCGACGCGCAGTAAAACACGGAAACAGCAGCGGCTGGTCGTTCCCTGAAGCTTTTTGGCTCGCATCCCAAAATATTTCTACAGTTCTGCATCAAATTCACTGATTTCTGAAAATGTGTGTTTATTCTGTGACATCATGTCTTTATAACAACCAAACCCCGTCACCATGGTGATGCAACACAGCGTGGCTTCAGAATGAGAACAGTTTAATAGAATCTAAGACTTTTGGACGTTGAATATTTAGTTTTTATTGACGTTTTAAAGACACAACCGAATAAACGGTGTCGTCTCAACTCGTCTTCCTTCCCGACAGGACCTGGAGAACGTTTTGGATGTCTTCAACATCACTCTGGCCCGGCGGCAGGCCCAGATGGAGGTAAACGGAACCGCACACCCGAGTCCGGTTTCATTGCGTGAGATTTGAGCCAACGACGACTCGCTTCCTCTCGTCCTCCAGGTCATCAGGTCGGGGCAGAAGGTGGCGGGGAAAAAGGCAGCAGGCGGGCAGAAGCGAGGAGGAGGAGGAGGAGGAGGAGGAGGAGGCTTCTTCAGCAGCTTCTTCGGAAGAAAAGCCAAGAAGGAGGAGCAGGAGCCGGAGGAGAGCAAGGATACTGGGAGTACGCAGGAACCACCAGCGATTCCCGTCACTTTAAATCCTTAATAGCGCTAACGTGTTAGCCCAGTGTTAGCCGTAAGGCGGCGCGATGAGGCGCGGTGCTGCACGGCTTTATTTAACCAGAAACCTCCTCGGTGGAGCTTCTGGCCTGTTCCTGGCGTCCTTAGAGACCGGCAGCGTTTCTTTCTGCGTGTGTTCAGGTTCTGGGCTGGACGAGCTCATCACGGCCGAGGAGAAGGAGAAGCTCTACGCCGCCATTGGCTACAGCGGCAGCTCTCACAACCTGGCTTTACCCCAACAGGTGAGCCCGCTAGCGGCGGTCGCGTCAAGGACCGGGAACCTCTGGGATCATGGCACGCCCTGCTCCCCAGAGGACGAACCCTTCGTGTGTGTGTGTGTGCGTGTGTGTGTGCGTGTGTGCGTGTCTGTCATTAGTACGTCGCCATCGTCGTCACCTTCCAGCTCCGCAGGACGTCTCTGACGTTCAGAGAGAGACCGGACGTCCCGGAGATCCTCAAAGTCCAGATGTTGGACCTCAGCACCAAAATATCTCAGCGACCCGGCGCTCAGGCCTTCAGGTGACCCCTCTGCGTGGTGACCCCTCCGCGTGGTCACGGGTTCCGTCCCGGCGTGTGCGCTCTAGTTTTACTGAACAAGCCCGCTGTGTGCCGCTCCAGGGTGGAGGCAGCTCTGCAGCACTGGTTTGTTACAGGCTTACAACAGCAGGGGGCGGTACCTTCCCTCATCGCCTCAGTGGGAGAAGACGCTTCCTCCCTGCTCCACGTCGTGTTCGAGTTAAATCCGGAGGAGAGCGCCGCCGACCAGCTGCTCACAGTCCACTCCCAACCCGTGGAGATCATTTACGACGCGGTAACCCCGACCTGACCTCCGTCTGACCTCCGTCTGACCTCGCCCCGCACGGGCATCCGTGTGAATCCTGTCCCGTTTGTCTTCAGCTGACTGTCAACAGTCTGGTGGAGTTCTTCAGGACGGGCAAAGGTGTCGATCTGGAGGTCCTGACGTCGGCGACGCTCTCCAAGCTCGAGGAGATCAAAGAGAAGACTGCCACAGGTCGGGTCGAGTCCCCGGGTCCGGGGTTCAACCCGAAGGACACTCCTGTCCTCTGACGGATTCTTCTCGCTGCAGGCTTGTCTCACATTATTAAGACCAGGAAGGTCCTGGACCTGAGGATCAACCTGAAGCCGTCCTACCTGCTGCTCCCGAAGTCCGGTTTCTACAGCGGCCTGTCGGACCTCGTCATCGTCGACTTCGGCAGCTTGCAGGTGAGCTCTTTCCCTCTTATCTTAATGAAGAGACGGACGGATAATGGACGGCAGGCATCGCTAGCCAAGCTGTGGACCGGGTCTTAGCAGGTCCTGGTGTCCTGAGGACAGGCAGGGTGAGACTCACGGGCGTCTCCTGACTGTGTTTGAAGCTGAACAGCGTCGCTCAGAGCGGCCGCGCTTCGTCTTCATCCTTCTCCTCTCTGGAGGAAATCATGGATCGAGCTTATGAGAGATACGAGGTTGAGCTACGAAGAGTCCAGGTGCTCTACAGCAAGTCAGGTACACGCGCACACACACGCACGCACGCACACACACACACGCAACTACACCACACATGCACAGTCGCCTGGAAGCCAATGTTTCGTTTCGTTGGTTGTAAGGCGAGGCCTGGAAGTCGGCTCGGCTGCAGGAGACATCGGTCCAACACATCCTCCGGCCGATGGACTTCAGCGTCCAGCTGGCCAAGTGTATGGTGGAGAAGGACGCCAGGATGGCCAGGTAGAACGCGCACCTGTGGACAGGTGTGTTCACTCGTTAACGCGGCTGCGGGTGCTTCAGGTTCAAGGTGTCTGGCGAGCTGCCGTTGCTGCATGTCAGGATGTCGGACCAGAAGATCCAGAACCTTCTGGACCTGGTGAACAGCATCCCGCTGCCCAGCATGGACGTGGACTCCTCCCCCAACACACCTGCAGACAAGGTACAGCAGGTTGAGTCCGGGCTGGCTTAGCCTTGCTTCAAGAAGGAAACGAATTGTCACTGAAACTCTGGGGGAGGTCCTCTGACCACCAGGGCGGGGTTCAGGGCGGGGTTCAGGGCGGGGTTCAGGGCGGAGTTCAGGGCGGAGTTCAGGGCGGCAATGTTTGGAGATTTGTGGGCGTGACTGCAAAATATTTTTGGGCGTGACAAAGAAGTCAAAAACGGTGAGAAATGAAAGACGGTGGAATGTTTGGCGGGGGGGGGGGGGGCAATGGGACTCGTCGATAATAAGGATCTAAATGATCTTTTATTTCAGTTCAGGGAGCGATTGAGGAATTATTCCATATTTGTCACCGATGTCGCCATATTTGGACGTGTTTCCTGTTGCAGGCTCCAATGTTGGCGGACGCCAGACCACAAGCGCTGAGCCTTCACCCCGCGCTCCTCGGCGCCATGGAAACAGGTCCTTGTTGATTCCTGAACTCTGGTTCAGAACGAAAACGTCTTTTCAAGCCGAGATGTCCTGCTTCGCGTTTCAGATTCCGATGAAGATCTCCAGCGAGCTGCGGAGGCGGAGCTCACCGACCTCCACTTCAAATTTGAAGTCAAAGAGGTTTGGGCTTTCTTTTTTTTTGCTCTGCTCTCAGGGGCTGTGACTCATGAAGGGCGGAGCTTCCAACGTGTGTGGTGTGTCCAGGTGCTGCTGGAGCTAACCCGACAGGTGGACCAGGAGAAGACCGTCCTGTCTCTCAGGGTGTGTCAGCTCGGAGCCGAAGGGAAGAGGCGGAGCTTCGACATGAGCGTCACGGCGTACCTTCGCAGTGTCGGTCTCGACTACTGCGACGTTCCAGGTGAACTGAGAGCGAAATATGACCCGCCGACTTCCTGGTTGACCGATGAATCGCCGTTGCCGTTGACGACGGCGTGTTGGGATGTTCTAACGGTTCGGTTTCGTTCCAGGAGGCGGAACGCCGCTCCACATGATCAGCTCCTCGGAGCAGCAGAGCTCCAACCTGCTGAAGGTGGAGTTCATCAAGGTGAGCGCATCGTCAGCTGATCCGTGGTGAGGGAGCGACGGGGACTCAAGGGAGTGGCAGACGGCGGGGACGAGGAGAGTCATGTGTGGGGGGACCGGGGGGACCGGGGGGACCGGGAGGATAGGGGGGATCGGGAGGACCGGGATCTGTGGGAGGACCGGGGGCCCGGGGGGGCGGGAGGACTGGACCGGGAATTAAATAAGTGACGGGACGTTTTGGGAACGATCGGGATGCTCGGGACAAAATGTTAAACTTGACGAGGGAGGTTGCCCATGGGGGAGGGACGGGCGTCTCTAAATGTGTCTCCGGTGTCCCTCAGGCCGACCCCTGTGGTCCCAGCTTCCAGACTCTCTTTGACAACACGGAGCAAACGCTGAAGGTGGGTGGGGGGCGTTTCCGTAACAACGGCGGGGGGGGGGGGGGGGGGCTGATGCTCGTCTCGGCGTCCACACCTGCTGCCCTCTCAGGTGGAGTTCTCCTCCTTGGACGTCCTCGTCCATACGGATGCGCTGCTGTCCACCGTCGGCTACCTGAACAGTGTCCTGCCACAACAAGCCGCCGCCGCCGCCGCCGGCCGCAGCACCGATCCCAAGAGACGGGCGGGGAAGCCGGGACAGGGCTGGGCAGGTGAGTTCAGCAGGTGTGTCTGCGCTAACCGGCTGGCGCCTCGGCCTCACCTCGGCTCGCTCTGCAGCGAAAGGAGCCAAAGACGGCGGCGTGTTCGGCTTCAAGCTGTTCGCCATGTTGGGCTGTTTCCACGTGGAGGTGTGTGACGAGCGCCGCAGCATCGCTGACATCCGAGTCCAAGGTACGTTGGAGAGGAGGAGGCGGAGCCTTGAGAGGAGGCGGGCTCTCACCGGGCTGTCGCCGCCCTGCAGGGATCCAGGCGTCGGTGTTGGTCCAGGCGAAGGAGACGGAGGTCTTTGCTCGCCTCCGGGACATCGTGGTCACAGACGCAGACCCTGCAAGCGTCCACAGGAAGGTGGGGGCGCCAAACCTCACCGCCGTTGTCACGGTTACCGTGAAGACACGACTGAACTGTGTGCTCAGTGTGAAGGCTGTGGTGACCCCCCCCCCCCCCCCCCCAGGTGGTGTCCATCATGGGTGAGGAGGTGTTCAGCTTCAGGCTGTTGCTGTTCACCGGGGCGACGGAGGGGGACGGATACGGGGACATGTCCAAGGTGGACGCCAAGGTCACGATGCGTTTGGGCTGCATCCAGATCGTCTACCTGCACAAGTTCTTCATGCTGCTCCTGGTCAGATGACACACGCAAATGCTGTGATACAAGTACACGCCGGTACACGCCGGTACACGCAGGTACACGCCGGTACACGCAGGTACACGCCGGGACACGCAGACACTCTAGTACACGCCGGGACACTCTAGTACACGCCGGTACACGGCGATACACGCAGGTACACGCCGGTACACGGCGATACACGCAGGTACACGGTGATACACGCCGGTACACACCGGTATACGCAGGTACACGGTGATACACGCCAGTACACACCGGTATACGCAGGTACACGCCGGTATACGCAGGTACACGCCGGGACACGCAGACACTCTAGTACACGCCGGGACACGGCGATACACGCAGGTACACGACGATACACGCAGGTACACGCCGGTACACGGCGATACACGCAGGTACACGCCGGTACACGGTGATACACGCCGGTACACACCGGTATACGCAGGTACACGGCGATACACGCAGGTACACGCCGGTACACGGTGATACACGCCAGTACACACCGGTATACGCAGGTACACGCCGGTATACGCAGGTACACGCCGGTACACGCAGGTACACGCAGACACTCTAGTACACGCCGGTACACGGCGATACAGGCCGGTACACGCCGGTACACGGTGATACACGCCGGTACACACCGGTACACGCCAGTACGCACTGGTATACGCAGGTATACGCAGGTACACGGATCAGCTTATTTACATCCCGTCGGCTTTGAGTTGAGAAATGTCCACATGCTCAGTCGTCCCAGAATGCATTTGGTGTCCTCAGACTGTCCACCGTGAGACGTTCAAGCAGCGCTCAGGACTTTCCACGCTGCTCCTGTGTTACCTGAGGTTTGTCTGAACCCATCAGACGGGGTTCCTCCGGGTTCTCCGTGGAACCAGACCCGGCCCGTCGGGACAGGGACGGCAGAGACGTCCCCTGCGTGTCTGTTGCTGCATGTCCTCCTCTCTTGTCTCGTGTCTCTCTTGTCTCTCGTCTCTCTTGTCTCTCTTGTCTCTCATGTCTCTCATGTCTCTTGTCTCTCTTGTCTCTCTTGTCTCTCTTGTCTCTCATGTCTCTTGTCTCATGTCTCTCTTGTCTTGTCTCTCTTGTCTCTCGTCTCTCTCGTCTCTCTTGTCTCTCGTGTCTCTCTTGTCTCATGTCTCTCATGTCGTGTGTTCTGCTCTTTCAGGCTTCTCTTAGCGTTCAGTGTGCGTCAGCCGATGAGGTACATTCCCAGCATGCAGCGCTGCATCAGCTTTAGCTTCACTCAGCGACTCCACCTGCACCTTCAGTCCACCTTAAACGTCTCTGAGCAGGTTGACCCCCGCCCAGGACGGGGGTCAACCTGGGGGGGGGCGTTCAGAGCAGCGTGTTTCATGCTAACATCACGCCTCCCATGACGCAGAACTCAAACCTCACGTCCCTCATCGTGTGCCGCGCTGCTCGCTCTGAGGTCATCGCCATCTACCCCCCCCCCCCCTCCCCCCCCGGTCACATGACCCCGTGCCTGTGACCTCACTTCCCTCATTTTTGTTTCAGAAACGTCCGATTCGACCTGCGATGTTTCTGACTCTCTGACTCTCGAGTGTCTCGCGTTCGACTTTATCGCTTTAAAGGCGCTTTAAAGGCGCCGCCATTGGTCGGACACGGCGGTCGAATGCGCTTCTGTTGATGAAACAGAAATGACCCGATGCATTGAACGCCTCCCATCGGCTCCCTCCGGCGTCACCGGGCGACCCTGGCTCGGTTCTCGTCTCACCCCCGCCGCGTTCTTGCTTCCCAGACGTTCGTCGATAACTTCCAGACGGCTAAAGAAGCGCTGAGCGCCGCGACGTCTCAAGCGGCGGAGAAGGCGGCGTCCAGCGTGCGCGGCTTCGCCCAGAAGAGCTTCCGCCTGTCCATGGACGTCAGGCTGAAGGCCCCTCTGGTCGTCGTCCCCCAGTCGGCCGCCTCCCACGGCGGCGTGGTGGTGGATCTGGGCCTCCTGGTGGTGAAGAACAGCTTCTCTCTGGTGCCGGCTGAAGGTTTCTCTTTGCCGGCAGTCGTGGACAAGATGGACGTCAAGCTGACGCAGCTGAAGCTGTCCAGGTGACGGGAAAGCTTCGCGTTTGACCCGCGGCGCTCGGTGGGCGTGACCTTAACTGTGTCTTCTAGAACCAGGATGGCGCCGGGTTCTTCTCAGCCCGACATTGAGATCCTCCGGCCAATCAACTTGGAGCTGCGCGTCACCCGGAGCCTGGCTGCTTCCTGGTTCGCCCAGATCCCGGGGGTCCAGATCCAGGGAGTCCTCCAGTCCCTCGACGTGGGTCTCCGCTCGGGTCCGAGCGCTTCCTTTGAGTGTTTCTCCGGGTCGCCGTGAAACTGCCGTGTGCTCGACAGGTGAGCCTGGGTGAGGAAGACCTCCGTGTGCTGATGAAGATCCTCGTGGAGAACATCGGCGAAGGCAACAAGGCGCGCGGCGTGGCTGTGAAAGGACGCGCGGCCCAAGGTAGCGATGCTCCTGTTGCCTGGGTGACGGTGGCTTCATCCACCTGGAAGCAGACGGGTGCTTTTGTTTATCCTCAGAGAGGGCGGAGCTTGCTGAGCTGCTTCAGGCGGCTGGATCCGCCGCCAACGGCGGTCTGGGTGAAAACGCCGTCAACGTGCTCCTCAACTTCGAAATCAAAGAGGTGACAAATGTGGGGGGGGGGGGGGGATCAGGAGGTGCAGAGCTCCTCCTTCAGCTCCTCCCGACTCCGCCCCTTAGGTGTTGCTGACCCTGAAGAAGCCCGGAGAACGGACGGAGTCGCCGTTCCTGCTGTTCCATGTCGATCTTCTGGGCGTCGACACCAAACTCCGGAAGTACGACTTGTGTGCCACGACGTACATCAAGAAGATCACCATGACGTGCCTGGAGTTCAAAGGTCGGCGCCTTTCTAGCGCCGGGGGGGGCTGATCCGAGTGAAGAAGTCCATTCCTTTCTCCGTCTTGTTTCAGACGCCGACGGCGAGCCGCTGTGTCTCATCACGTCCTCGGTGGGATCTGGAGCTGAGCTGCTGAAAGTGCAGTATTTCAAGGTGAGGTCAGGGGTCGTCTGTTCACCTGTGGGGTTTTACCGGCGAGGGGTTTTACCTGCGGAGGGTTTTACCTGTGGGAGGGGTTTCACCTGTGGGAGGGGTTTCACCTGTGGGAGGGGTTTCACCTGTGGGAGGGGTTTTACCTGTGGGAGGGGTTTTACCTGGCGGAGGGGTTTTACCTGCGGAGGGTTTTACCTGTGGGAGGGGTTTCACCTGTGGGAGGGGTTTCACCTGTGGGAGGGGTTTCACCTGTGGGAGGGGTTTCACCTGTGGGAGGGGTTTTACCTGTGGGAGGGGTTTTACCTGTGGGAGGGGTTTTTACCTGTGGGAGGGGTTTTACCTGTGGGAGGGGTTTTACCTGTGGGAGGGGTTTTACCTGTGGGAGGGGTTTTACCTGCGGAGGGTTTTTACCTGTGGGAGGGGTTTCGCCTGTGGGAGGGGTTTTACCTGCGGAGGGTTTTACCTGTGGGAGGGGTTTCACCTGCGAGGCTGGAAGGACTTCTCGAGATGCAGCTTTGAACTCGCTGTTTGTTGCAGGCGGACCGCTCGGCACCAAACTTCTCCAGCGTCTACAAGAACACCGAGCAGATGATCAAGGTGAGCTCGCCTCCACCCTCGTTTTCCCAGAACCCTTTGCGTTCCCGGCATCTTCTCGGTATTTGCTCCGTTCCATCCGGCTCCTCTCTCCAGGTGACCTTCACCTCCCTCGACCTCGTGCTGCACACCGAGGCTCTGCTGTCGGCCATTGACTTCCTGTCGGCCACGCTGTCGTCTGGCGGCTTCCCGTCTCCGGAGACGGACGTGAGACCGAAGACGGAGGACAAGACGGCGTCTGCCAAGTCCAGTCAGTACCAGAGTGTTCTCCTCAGAACCCCAAAGGGAACGGCGTCGGCCCGTCTCTGACACGCTGCTGTGCTTCCCGTCAGCCGCCCTGCCGTCGCCTGCAGAGGGCGACGTCATCGACCTGAAGGTCGTGATGACCTTGGGAGCGTTCAGCATCCTGGTGTGCGACCAGCGAAGCGCCATGGCCGACATCAAGGTCCAAGGTACTGCGCCGCGTTCTCGCCGTGTTCCCTGTGCCGACCCAAACGGGTTCCGTGTGCCGACCCAAACGGGTTCCGTGTGCCGACCCAAACGGGTTCCGTGTCCTTCCCTTGCCGACCCAAACGGGTTCCGTGTCCTTCCCTTGCCGACCCAAACGGGTTCCGTGTCTTTCCCTGTGCCGACCCAAACGGGTTCCGTGTCCGTCCCTGTGCCGACCCAAACGGGTTCTGTGTCCCCCCCAGGACTTCAGGGCTCGTTACTGATGCAGGGACGACAGACCCGCATGTCGGCGAACCTCAGAGACTTCATCGTCCTCAACGTCGATCCCAAAAGCGTCCACCAGAAGGTCGGCCTCGTCTGTGCACGCCTCCTTTAGGGACTGATGGGTGACCCGGAGAACCGGAGAACCGGAGCGAACGCCACATCACAGGTCTGTGCCCTCCCTCAGCCTCCCCTGAACCCCCTCTTCCTCTTCCTCTTCCTCCTCCTCTTCGTCCCCGTCAGGCCGTTTCCATCGTGGCCGACGAGGTCTTCAGCTTCGCCCTGAGTCTGACCCCAAACCTCACGGAGGGCGCCGGCTACGCCGACCCCTCCCAGAGCGACGGCGACGTGAGGCTGAGTGTGGGCTGCATCCGGGTGGTTTACCTGCACTCGTTTGTCATGTCTCTGCTGGTGAGTCTCACGGGGGGGGGGCAGGGTGTCCAGAGACCGCTTTGACCGTCTTCCATGTCTGTCCCTTCAGAACTTCACCAACAACTTCCAGACGGCCAAAGGAGCCCTGACGGCCGCCACGGCTCAGGCGGCGGAGAAAGCGGCGTCCAGCGTCCGGGACCTGGCCCACAAGAGTTTCCGTCTGTCCGTGGACATCAACCTGGACGCCCCGCTCCTCATCATACCGGAGTCCTCCACCTCCCACAATGCACTGGTGATGGACCTCGGCCTGATCCGGGTGGGAAACCGCTTCTCCCAGCTGCCCGTCCAGGGCTCGCCGCTGCCAGCCGTCATTGACAACATGGAGGTCCAGCTGACGCAGCTGAAACTGTCCAGGTCAGTCCAACACGTCTCGGAACCAGGAACCGCCAGATCACATGACTAAAGACGAGGACGGCTGGACGAAGGAGTCGCCGCTGAGGCTGCGAGACTAAAGCTGGAGTCGGTCGTCAGACTGAGGGCTGCGTTTGGCTCGGTGGTCTACTCATGATCTGGGTCTCCTGTCTCTCAGGGGCCGCGTAGACCAAACGTCTGCTGGTCCCAGCATCGAGCTGCTGGAACCAGTAAACCTGCACCTGAGCATCAGGAGGAACCTGGCGTCCTCCTGGTACAAGACCATGGTCCCGGTGGAGATCGACGGGGACCTGAAGCCCATGAAGGTAGGAGGAGCTCTACGGCGGGGAGGAGGAGCTCTACGGAGGGGAGGAGGGGCTCTATAGAGGGGAGGAGGGGCTCTATAGAGGGGAGGAGGGGCTCTATAGAGGGGAGGAGGAGCTCTATAGAGGGGAGGAGGGGCTCTATGGAGGGGAGGAGGGGCTCTACGGAGGGGAGGAGGGGCTCTACGGAGGGGAGGAGGGGCTCTACGGAGGGGAGGAGGGGCTCTACGGAGGGGAGGAGGGGCTCTACGGAGGGGAGGAGGGGCTCTACGGAGGGGAGGAGGAGCTCTATGGAGGGGAGGGGGAGCTCTATAGAGGGGAGGGGGAGCTCTATAGAGGGGAGGGGGAGCTCTATGGAGGGGAGGGGGAGCTCTATAGAGGGGAGGAGGAGCTCTATGGAGGGGAGGGGGAGCTCTATAGAGGGGAGGGGGAGCTCTATGGAGGGGAGGCGGAGCTCTATGGAGGGGAGGCGGAGCTCTATAGGGGGTAGGAGGAGATTGACGGGGGGTGGGAGGCGATCGAGGGAGGGATGGAGGGTGGGAGGTGGGAGGAGGGAGGAGATCCACGGAGGGTAGACTGGTCCCGGATCCCCCGTCTCTCGCCCTGGACGTGTCCCGTCCTCTTCGAGGTCCACTCTGCTTGTGCCTGTAGGTGGAGCTGAGTCAGGACGACCTGAAGACGCTGCTGAAGATCCTGGTGGAGAATCTGGGCGAGGCCGGCAGTCTGGAAGCGAGCACTCAGAGACGGGAGTCCAGCGTTCACCTGCGAGCAGGCCGAGCCCCCCTCCCAGGTGAGACAGGCGGAGGCAGGTTGGACCAGTTGGACTGTCTTGATTGGTTGATTTTGATGTGATCAGGTGAGAAGCCGTCTGTGGCCAGTGAGGAAGAGGAGGAAGAGGAGGGTGGGACTCTGGAGACGCTGAAGTTCAGCTTCAGTGTCGAGTCTCTCGGTTTGGTTCTGTACAACAGTGACCCGGAGCAGGTGAGTCTGGTTCGGGGCCGGCACCCCGCTGGGCCGGATCCCGAGTCTGAGTCTGGTTCGGGACCGGCACCCCGCTGGGCCGGATCCCGAGTCTGAGTCTGGTTCGGGACCGGCACCCCGCTGGGCCGGATCCCGAGTCTGAGTCTGGTTCGGGACCGGCACCCCGCTGGGCCGGATCCCGAGTCTGAGTCTGGTTCGGGACCGGCACCCCGCTGGGCCGGATCCCGAGTCTGAGTCTGGTTCGGGACCGGCACCCCGCTGGGCCGGATCCCGAGCCTGACGTCTGTCCCTGTCCGCTGCAGCCGTTGGAGCAGCAGCACCGGGGGAACCTCCGACTCGGCGAGTTCACCCTCCACCTCATGAAGACCTCCGGGACGGTCCGGGGCGGCGGCAGCCTGGAGGTGAACACTGTCCTCGCCGCCTGCACGCTGGACGACTTGAGGACCGGCCTGGACAGGGTGACCTCGCGGTAAGGCTGGCGTGGCTCGGGGGTGTCCGGGGGGTCTCAGGGGGCCTCAGGGGGCTCTGCTGTGTGTCGCAGGATGCTGGCCTGCAGAGACGAGGAGCACGCGGCCCCCATGATCGAAGTGACCTACCGACAGAGCGCTCGGGACCGGGAGGTGGTGGCCGTCCTGCAGAAGCTCTACCTGTGTGCCAGCGTGGAGTTCCTCATGGCCGTCACGGACTTCTTCCTGCAGGCTCTGAGTCCGTCTCAGAGCGGCGCCGCAGCGCCGAGCGACAGGCTTCCGCTGAGACAGGCCGCCGAACCCCGAGCCGACGCCAAGACCGGTAAGACCGCCGTGGAGCCAGGACGCTGACACGAGCTCATATTAGCTAATCAGCTAGCCGTAGCTACGATCGCCGACACGAGCTAATATTAGCTAATCAGCTAGCCGTAGCTACGATCGCCGACACGAGCTAATATTAGCTAATCAGCTAGCCGTAGCTACGATCACTGACACGAGCTAATATTAGCTAACCAACAAATAGCAATACTTGTTAGGAGGTACCGGGTCAGGAGGTTCTTCCAGTCCCTGCTGGGACACGGAGATCCATAAATCCAGCAGGGAGAAACGGAACGGGACCTTTTATTTGGCACTGAATCCTGACTTGCTGACTCTCCGTAGACTCGCCGGTTCGGACCCGTCTCCGGCTGGTGGTGGTGGACCCAGAGGTGGTTTTCGTGGCGAGCCTGATGAAGGCCGACGCCCCCGCCCTCATGGCTTCGTTCCAGTGTGATTTCCACCTGGAGGCGGAGCAGGACGGGACCCAGAACACGAGAGCCAACCTGAGATCGCTGAAAGTCATCGCCTGCCCCTTCATCCAGGACAAGCGGAACAAGGCCGTCACCACGGTAGAACCGTTCAGCCTCGCCGCGGAACACGGGACGGGAGACCCGTTCAGCCAACTGGTTCCTTTAGCAGCATTTTGGTTCCAGAAAAAACATCTAATGCTAAACCGTCTGGGTCTTCTGAACCGCGGTGACGATAGGCGTGAACGAGGCGGGTTCGGGGTTCCATGCAGGCTAAACGGGTCTGTTAGCAGGATGCTAACTTCCTGACTTGTGCTGCTGCGTCACATCATCCGTCTGATTGTTGACGGGTCTGGTTCTGACCATCGCAGATAGACTGGACCTTTCCTTGATTGGTTCCACTATGCTCTTCGCTAACGCTAACGCTACGTGGTTGCAGTATTGATCTAAATCTAAAGACACACACTGATCGTTCTTCGTCCATCCGACTCTGTTCAATAGGTGTTGAGGCCCTGCTCGGTTGCCTTGGAGACCAAAACGCAGCCGAACCGACCCCTGATTGGGTCTGTGATGGTGGAGGAGGTCATTGTCAAGGTACCGGTACATTAATGAATCGCAGTTTTCTGGAAACTTCGCCGATCCGGACTGGGTCCAGGCTTAGAATGTTCTTGTTCTGTTTGTTTGGTCGGGCGCCTGAAGAGGCCGTCCATTCCTTAAACACTCGCGGTCCGTCCCGCAGATCTCTCCGTTCATCCTCAACACCATTTTGACCATTACGGCCGCCATGACGGCAAAGAAGCCTGATGAACAGTGTCAGGGGTCAAAGGCCGCGGCCACAGACCTCTGGTCGGTGATGAACATCTACGGCTGTAACTACTGGTTCCTGGGAGTGGACCAGGCCGTCGAGGTCACGGAGAGTTTCAGAGAGAAGGATGAACGCAACCAGGGTGAGACCTTCGATGCAGAGGTCAAGGTACGAGCTTCTCCGCTGAGGGTCTTATCTTCAAAGGTTGGATCGAGCTGCTCGGACCTGTCTGACGTGTTGCCCCCCCCCCCCCCCACAGGTGGTCCAGGTGACGCTGGAATCTGGTCTCGGTCATCGAACCACTCCTTTGCTACTGGCTGAGTCCTCCTTCACTGGATCGGCCAAAAACTGGTCGACTCTGCTGCAACTGGGAGCTGACATGACGCTAGAGGTGAGGAGTGGTCCTGAGCCAGAACGGGGGGGGGGGGGGGGTTTCGGACCAGTCATGGAGACGGCTGTGCGTCTGCAGGTGAACTACTTCAATGAGATCCGTGCGGTGTGGGAGCCTCTGATTGAGCGGGTCGACGGTGGCCGGCGCCGCTGGAACCTGGAGCTGGAGGTAACGCGCCGTCCTTCGTGTATCTGGATAAACTCGCTCTGTGGAAGGGGGCGAGTCTCCCAGACCTCTCTGTGTCGTGAGGACAGAGGTGTGGAGTGGACTAGTCCAGCAGCCTGTCCATGTCCACCGACGGAACCAGCTCACCGTCTCTGGTGACCATCGATCCGTACCCGACTTTACATCTTTGCTCAGAACTTGATGTCGGCGTCTCTGAGTCGCTCCAAACTAAACTAGCCAATCAATACAGAATACTTACAGGGACACAATATGAGTTTGGAAACTGGCTAGGGGGGACCCAGTCCAGTCCAGTCCCAGACCAGTGCACTCTGCATCGGCAGCTGATGATGATGATGATGATGATGATGACGTGTGGTTTCAGTCAGGCGCTAAACGAACTCCTTGACTCTCTGCGTTCCTCCAGATGAAGAACAACCCCGTCCAGGACAAGAGTCCCGTTCATGGGGATGACTTTGAAATTCTTCCCGAACCTCAAACGGCCATCAGCATCTGTTCCAAAGACACCATGAACATCACCGTGACCCAGTGCACCCTCAACGTCCTGCAAAACCTCACCAAGGTAGGACACCACATCTATGACCTCACTGAGGTAGGACACAACATCTATGACCTCACTGAGGTAGAACACAACATCTATGACCTCAATGAGGTAGGACACAACATCTATGACCTCACTGAGGTAGAACACAACATCTATGACCTCAATGAGGTAGGACACAACATCTATGACCTCACCGAGGTAGGACACAGCATCTATGACCTCATCGAGGTAGAACACAACATTTATGACCTCATCGGGGTAGGACACAACATCTATGACCTCAATGAGGTAGGACACAACATCTATGACCTCATCGAGGTAGGACACAACATCTATGACCTCACCGAGGTAGGACACAACATCTATGACCTCACCGAGGTAGGACACAACATCTATGACCTCACCGAGGTACGACACAACATCTATGACCTCACTGAGGTAGGACACAGCATCTATGACCTCACCGAGGTAGGACACAGCATCTATGACCTCACTGAGGTAGGACACAACATCTATGACCTCACCGAGATTATAGCCGGAGGCCGATCTGCTGGTTTGCGGACGTTAAAACTTAATTTACTGACTTCCAGTTACATACGTCACCTGTTGGTGTGTTTTCAACAGGCATTCTCAGAGGGCACCGCCTCCACCTATGATTACTCCCTGAAGGAGAAGCCCCCCTTCACCATCAGAAATGCTCTCGGAATCCTTCTTGTTGTTCAGCACAGCGCCACCCTGAGGCCGGTGGGTTCTCCGGGACAGGGGAAGCTCCTTGAGCTGCCTGTGGACCAGAGCCTGGATCTGGAGCACTCCACGTTTGAGCGGTCGTCACGGGGGGAACTGTCAGCTCTGCAGCGGCAGGAGAGCGCCCTGTTCAACCTCACCATCGGTCAGTGCCGCTCGGCGTTCACACCAGCACACCAGCATTCACTCCTGGTATTACACGCATGAGGAGTGCGGTCCTTATGGGAGCGTGCAGCGGGTGGGAGTCGGTCTGCAGGTAGACCAGAAACCAGACGTGTCTCTGTACCTCAGTTCCCTCCGGATACAGCGAGCTCTCCGAAGTGGCGATCGACAAACCGGGGCGCCGTCTCTACAACATCCGCGGCCCGATGCTGCAGCACGCCGTGTCTTTGCTTCTCCAGATCGATGCTGCCGAAGGCAACAAGATCATCACGGTCCGCTCACCCCTTCAGGTCCGAACCCAGAACCAGCCCAGGATCTCTCCCCGCGCTCCGTCCGCAGTCTGGGCGTGTGTGACCCCGGCTTCCTGTCTGCCCGTGTCTTCAGATAAAGAATCACCTCTCCGTGCCCTTCACCGTCTTGAAGTACTGCCCGACGTCCCGGAGGCTCGAGCGCATCGGACAGGCCGAACCCGAGAGAGAGTTCCACATCGCCTTGGAGTCGTACAGGTAGCGTCGCTCGGCCTCGACCTTTCACCCGGTGATTTACCGTGAATCCGTTGTCCCGATGTTCAGGTGCGTTCTGTCCCATGCCCCCCCCCAGGTGTCAGCTGTTCG
This sequence comes from Brachionichthys hirsutus, assembly GCF_040956055.1. Classification (NCBI taxonomy): domain Eukaryota; kingdom Metazoa; phylum Chordata; class Actinopteri; order Lophiiformes; family Brachionichthyidae; genus Brachionichthys; species Brachionichthys hirsutus. Next base: position 750,336 of record NC_090897.1, read on the forward strand.
TCTGTCCAGCCGGATCTCTGGCTGGGCAGTACGGCCCGTCCTTGTCCTACCTGTCCTGGAAGGAGCAGGTGCACCTGAGCTCAGAAGTGCAGTCGTTGCTGCAGTGTCCGGCGACCGACGGCGGCCTGCCGCTGATGGTCGGCACGCTGGCCGTCCCCGATGACCTGCAGCACATCACGAGCCAAGGCGGGGAGGACTGGGACCCCGCCTACGTCGTCCACCTCCACCCCGTGGCTACGCTACGCAACCTGCTGCCGTACGCCGTCCGCTACATGATGGAGGTACGGCTTAGCTTCCCGTGAGCCGCGATCCCGTCTGATCTGCTCGGATCTAACGCGGTTCCGTCCTCAGAACTCGGCAGACGCTTTTGAGCTTCAGGGTGGCGGTACGTCGGACCTCCTGAATGCCCGAGCGTCAGGTGAGATCATGTCTCTGGTGCTGATGGAGTATCAGGGGCGCGACTGGCACGGGCACTTACGTGTCAAACAGGAAATGCCCGAGTTCTTTGCGCTTTGTCTGACCTGCGACTCGGACTTGAAGATGACGGTGCACGTGAGCGTTCACGTGATGCGGACGGCGAGCTGCCTGCTGCTGTCGCTCTTTAGCCCTTATTGGATCGTCAACAAGACGGCTCGCGTTCTGCAGTACAGAGCCGAAGACGTCGGCGTCAAGCACCCGGCCGACTGCAGAGACATCGTCCTGTTCTCCTTCAGGAAGAAGAACCTGTTCAGCAAGAACAAGGTGAGCAGTGCTCCTCAGAACCGGGACGGCGGGTTCTGATGTTCGGGGCCCGGCTGGGGTGAAATGTTGACGCGCTGGTTTTGAACATCTGGCTTAGACGGAGTTCTTCCGCTTCGGTGTCGGTACCAGAGATTCTGGTCTACCTACTGGTTTCTGTGGTTCCAGATCCAGCTGTGCGTCTCCACCAGCTCCTGGTCTGACGCCTTCTCTCTGGACACCGTGGGAAGTTCTGGCTGCGTTCGCTGTCCCGCCAACAACATGGACTTTCTGGTAACGGGGAATCCTTTGCTCCTTCTTAAATCCCGCCCCGTGTAAACGCGAGCTGGATGATGGGGGCCGATGCGTGTGTCCGTCACAAACCGCTGCGATTGGGTCGGTACCGGAGGTCTGTGGAACGCAGGCTTCAGTCGGGGGCGGACCTTTGGTTCGTTATTGATCCTCGGGTGATTCCGGACGGTCCGGCGTGGACCTTTGCATCCAGATACAAGCAGCCACGTCGATAATCTTTAGACGTTTGATGTGCAGGGGTTGAAATCTGGATGATGATGTCATTGCATGATGACATCACTCCAGCCAACGAGCAGCTGATGCCCGCTGCCTAGCAACAGGAAACAATTGATCCGTCCAGGCGAGCGTCGGCTGACCTGTGACTGACTCTTTGTGTTTGCTGCTCGCGGTCGGCCGGTGTGTCCAGGTGGGCGTCGGCATCCAGATGAGCAGCTTTAACCTGACCAGGATCGTCACCTTGAGTCCTTTCTTCACGCTGGTCAATAAGTCTTCATTTGAGCTGGAGGTGGGCGAGGTCACCGGCCAGACGTCCTTCAGATGGCACTACGTCTCCTCCACAGAGGTGAGGGCGACTTCTTTGCAACGACAGAATTATTCTCCCAGTGCCGTTGTAAGACGGGCGCGTCTCTCCCGGCGCTCCGGGCGCGTCTCTCCCGGCGCTCCGGGCGCGTCTCTCCCGGCGCTTCGGGCGCGTCTCGCCCGGCGCTGGACCCTTGGTGACCCTCGTGTCTTCGTTGACCTCCGGTTGTTTCGCAGTGCCTCCCCCTGTGGCCTGAGAACCCTTCTGAAAGGTTGTGTATCCGCGTGGTTGGATCCGAGTCCATCTCCAAGTTCTTCCACTTCAACGGGCCGGACAGCGGCACCCTGCTGAGCCTCGACACGGTTGGTTCTGATGGTTTGACCCTCCGGATCTTGAGTCCAGAGGTGGTTATTGTGGGTGTTCTCGCAGTGCGGCGGCATCATCGTGGACGTGAACGTCAGCGGTCTGTCCACCGTCGTCGGTTTCAGTGACTACTATGAAGGAGCGGCTCCGGCCTTGCTGCTCAACCACACGCCCTGGGTCACCGTCAGCTACAGGCAGAGGTCGGCGCGGACGCGGCGCAGCTTCTTCTTTCGCTGGTTAATGGCGGTCTAACTCCGTGGTGTCGTTCTCCCGTAGCGGCTCAGCGGCGACCCACGAGCTGAAGCCCGGCGAGGCCCGGCGGTTCGCGTGGGACGAGCCTTCCGGCGTCCGAATGCTCAGCTGGAGCTGCATGGAGTCCTCGGGGGAGCTGGACCTGCTGAAGGTTCGGCTCGGCGGGGGCTTCGTTATTGTTGCCGATCACAACAGATCCCTGAGGAACCCCACGAGTGATTACCTGTTCCTCCCAGAACTGGCCAGTGGTTGCTATAGCAACATGACTTCTGCATGACATCCACCGCATGTTTCCTGTTCCACAGATCTCACCCTGAGGCTGTTGCGTAGCAACATGTGGCGACGCCCATTCCTCGTTCTCAGGCGGCTTAGAACCATTTAGAACCGCCGCGGTCCGGCTCTGACGGTCTTGTCTCTGGTCTCAGGATGAAGTGGGCCAGTTCTCCGGAGACAGCCTGTCTCAGGTCCACTGGGTTTGCTTCTTGGATGGACGGCAACGGGTTCTGCTGTTCACGGAGGACGTTGCCGTGGTGACAAAGGCTCGGCAGGCTGAAGAGCTTGAGCAGTTCCAACAGGAGGTGAAGATGTCGCTGCAGAACCTCGGACTGTCGCTGATCAACAGCAAAAGCTGTCGAGAAATCGCCTACATTGGCATCACCAGGTAAATAGATCACCAGGTAGATAGATCACCAGGTAGATAGATCACCAGGTAGATAGATCACCAGGTAGATGCATCACACGGCTCAGGTGTGTTAACTTACAGCTCAGGTGTCGTTTGGGAGATGAAGCCAAAGAATCGCTGGAAGCCGTTCAATCAGAAGAGCATCAACCTGCTGGAGACGACCTACCAGAGCCAGCTGAGCGGAAAGACGGAGAGGGGATGGGTCAAACTGGACGCCAACCTGGAGGTCAGAGGTCAACAGACACTCACACAGACCACCCCGACTGTCCCCCGTTAGCTTAGTGTGATGTCACTGGGTTCAGGTGAACCTCAGCGGCGCCATCCCGATGATGCGTCGGCCGTTTTCCTGCCCGGTGAGGAGGAACTTCCTGTCTGGGATCCAGGTGGAGTTCAAGCAGTCTGTGCACCAGCGCAGCCTGAGGGCCCAGCTGCACTGGCTGCAGGTGAGCGCGCGCCTACAACGCGCACACACGCGCGCGCTCAGGTGCCCTCTCGCTGGTGTGGCTGAGGCGTCTTCTGTCTGCAGGTGGACAACCAGCTGCCGGGCGCCATCTTCCCCATCGTCTTCCACCCCGTTCCTCCTCCGAAGTCCATCGCGCTGGACTCAGGTGTCCGTCTTCATTACCTCCATTAACGCTCGTCGACACGTTCACTTAACGTCTCAAACGGGTCGTCATGGCGACCCCGTGTCCCCACAGAGCCCAAGCCATTCGTCGACGTGTCCGTCATCACCAGGTTCAACCGGCACAGCAGCGTCATGCAGTTCAAGTGAGTCGTCGGGAGTATTGGAGTACTTCAGGTACTTCCTGTCCTGTGACTGACCGCAGTATTCGGGGTACCTCAGGTACTTCATGGCTCTGGTTCAGGAGATGGCGGTGAAGATCGATCAGGGCTTCCTGGGCGCCGTGTTGGCTCTTTTCACGCCTGCCGCTGACCAGCAGGTGGACAAACAGAAGGTAGAGCAAGGCAGCAGGTTGCCGGTTCTCCCGGGTTCTCCCGGGGGCCGGTCTGATCACCACGCCGGCTGTCGTTTAAGGCGGGGCTTATCGACGGAGACCTGCGGCTGCTGCAGACCGACCTGGCGGAGGCGTCGCTCTCCGACGCCGCCGGGCTCAGCTTCTTCCAGCATCTGCACGTCTCGCCGATCAAAGTGAGGACGGGGCGGAGCTCCTTCCGCTTCCTCCTTCGCCTCGGTCTGCTTCATCCTGTCCCGTCTGATGTTTCAGCTGCACCTCAGCCTGTCTCTGGGCTCCAGCGGAGACGACTCGGCTCAGGAGACGGCGGCCATTCAGTCCCTCAACCTGCTGCTGAAGAGCATCGGCGCCACGCTGACTGACGTCGACGACCTCGTGTTCAAGTGAGAGCCTCATGTTTGCGCTCCGGGCCGTAGCGACGCTCTGTGGCGTTTCTCTAATGCAGCGGGGGGACGGGGGACGGGGGACGGGGGACGGGGGACGTCTGATGCCGGACGTGCTCTTCATCCTCACCTTTGTCCTCCTGCTCTCCGACAGACTGGCCTTCTTTGAAGTCAAGTACCAGTTCTACAGCCGCGAGAAGCTGATGTGGGCGGTGGCCCGACACTACTCTGAACAGGTAGAGCTCTGCAGCCGTCCGTCGTCCGTCCGTCCAACCGTCCGTCCATAGATGGTGGAGTAAGAAGCGACGCTTGTGGTTGCAGTTCCTGAAGCAGATGTATGTTCTGGTTCTGGGGCTGGACGTCCTGGGGAACCCGTTTGGACTGATCCGGGGTCTGTCCGAGGGGGTGGAGGCCTTTTTCTATGAACCTTTCCAGGTAACAGACGCAGCTGAGTTGGGGGGGGGGGGGGGGGGGGAGAATATTAGTATTCTTTACATTTCCAAAATGTTCTATTTGTATATGTTGAATGTATTCTGTATTTGTAGATCTAACGAGTCGAGTTAAGCTTCAGTATTTGTAGTAAACAGACGTTGGACCGACCCGAGTCCGGCTTCTAGTCTCTGTTGGTCGCTGTGTGTTCCTCAGGGAGCGGTTCAGGGCCCAGAGGAGTTCGCCGAGGGTTTCGTTATTGGCGTTCGCAGCCTGCTGGGTCACACTGTGGGTAAGAATCAATCAATCAATCAATCAATCAATCAATCAAGCTTCATTCTGTGAGGGGTCGTAGACCTGGGAGTTCTCCGCAGGTTTTTAGGATCATTTCCTGTCTCGGATCGAGCTGCGTGACGTCACACGAGTCTGTGTTGTGATGTCCTGCAGGTGGCGCTGCCGGCATGGTCTCCAGGATCACGGGTTCAGTCGGCAAAGGTCTGGCGGCCATCACCATGGATAAGGAGTACCAACAGAAGCGCCGGGAGGAGATGAACCGCCCGCCCAAAGACTTCGGCGAGAGTCTGGCCAAAGGAGGGAAGGGGCTGCTGAAGGTACGGGCGTGGCCCAGACGGCAGGCCGGGGGCTGCTCTCAGGTCAGTAACGGTCTCCTCTCTGCAGGGAGTCATGGGCGGAGTAACGGGCATCGTCACCAAACCCGTGGAGGGTAAGCGAGCTCCGCCTCCTCGCGTCGGCTAGCGTAGCGCACCTGACGGGTGGAAGCGCTCTGAAGCTCAGGTGTGTGTTTCCAGGGGCGAAGAAGGAGGGGGCAGCAGGCTTCTTTAAGGGCATCGGCAAAGGTTTGGTGGGCGTGGTCGCGCGGCCCACGGGCGGCATCGTGGACATGGCGAGCAGCACCTTCCAGGGCATCCAGAGGTGCGTCCACGTCTCCGGCGCGCGGCGCTCGGCGTTCACTTCCTGTCTCCTCACGTTCTGCTTTGTTTCTTGTCCTCATTTCCGTGCGTGAGTATTTCACGCCGAACGCGTTAAAGCTGAGCTCCTCCATCGCCGTTGAGCGCCACAGATCCTCGCTGCCCGTCTTTGGCGCCTTTGATTCGATCCTAAGCGTAACGTAGCGATGAAGGAAGCGAGCTTCGTCGTGCTGCCGTGTTTCCTTTTTGCATCTTGTCCTGCAGCAGACAGACGGTAAGTCGCTGCATCGTGTCCTCCATCGACGTTCGTCACGCCAACACTGCTAGTAGCCCCACCCCCTGTAAGCGTCATGCGGCATCGTGAGTCCATAGGCCACGCCCCTGAGGAGAATCACCTGTCCTGCAGCTGCTTTAAATTGTGCTGACTCATTTTGATGTGAAAATGTAGGAAAGACTAGCGATGCTAATCTGGAAGCTAACAGACGTACACTTCCTGCTCAGGGAGGAGCAAGCGGACATCCAATCAGCTCCGAGCAGAAGTTCTCTCTCTGGCTGTAATGGTCACATGTTGAACTTTATCCAATCAGATTCTAGATCTCCACGTTCAGCAGCTTCTTAGGATGCTGACGGTGGGTTCGTTTTAACAGAACCGCCTACAGGGTCTGGATCAGGCTCCTCCTACAGGGTCTGGATCGGGCTCCTCCTACAGGGTCTGGATCGGGCTCCTCCTACAGGGTCTGGATCGGGCTCCTCCTACAGGGTCTGGATCGGGCTCCTCCTACAGGGTCTGGATCGGGCTCCTCCTACAGGGTCTGGATCAGGCTCCTCCTACAGGGTCTGGATCGGGCTCCTCCTACAGGGTCTGGATCGGGCTCCTCCTACAGGGTCTGGATCGGGCTCCTCCTACAGGGTCTGGATCAGGCTCCTCCTACACTTACAGGGTCTGGATCAGGCTCCTCCTACAGGGTCTGGATTAGGCTCCTCCTACACCTACAGGGTCTGGATCAGGCTCCTCCTACAGGGTCTGGATTAGGCTCCTCCTACACCTACAGGGTCTGGATCAGGCTCCTCCTACAGGGTCTGGATCAGGTGGAACATTTCTACCGGATCAGAACATTGCCTCCCTGCTGGTCGTGTTTTCTCTGAGATGTGCTCTGTTGTGGATACGAGAAGGGGCGGGGCCCGCCGGCATCTCAGAGCCATGATGTCAGCGTTCCAGCGTTCTGCCAGGATGACATCAGCTGCTGTCGTCGGGCGGAACTCCGAGGTTCTAACTGCGGGGAAAGGCACCGTCTGGGCCGAGGCCATTTTCTTCTGTGTTACATTTCTAATTGATCCGGTTTGATCCGGATCTCTCCGGTCTCGGCTCCTTGAGGGTGAACATCCGACCCGTTTACAACGCTGAAGCGTTTCCAGCAACACAAACGCTTTGTTCAGGGGGCGTGTCACCAAACAGCCCGCCTCTTTTCACCTTACTCCCGTGTAGATTCGCCGGCGCTCTCCTCGGATTGGCTGGCTGAACGAGGCCGACGGCGTCCCTTTATTCTTTACTCTGTTGGGTCCTACGATGTGTCCGTTTGTCTGAGATCCAGTTAAGGTTCTGTCCAGTTAAGGTTCTGTCAGCAGAACGTGTCCCTCTTTTAATTCATGGAGGAGTGCGTTAAGGAGGAAGAACCGTAGATGGTCGTCTTTATTCTGCCGATGACCTGCAGGTCGAATGGCGTTCTGAACCAAACGGACCCGGCTCGTGTTCTGGGCTCATGTTCTGGTCGCTCCTCCTCGCTCTCTCGTCTCCGTGGTAACGGTTGCTTGTCGCTCTTTCATGCTGCCGCTGTAGAAGGCATGAAAGGTGAGACGCCCCAGCTGACGGCTGCATCGTGTGCACCTGAACATCGGCCTGCTTCAGTTTCATCTCACCTGCGAGGCCCGACGGATGGTTCTGATTGGCTGCCTCGTGTGTGACACGCGTCATGTGATCGCCCGCCAGCGGGTGTTTGTTTCCGCTCCGTGACGTTTACTATGGCGGAGAATTAAACGGGCAGCGAGGCGGGCTGTGAGCAGCTAGCCTGTTAGCTAGCGTGAGCACATCAGTGACTGTGTGTGTGTGTGTGTGTGTGTGTGTGTGTGCGCGTGTGTGTGCGCGTGTGTGTGCGTGTGATCAGAGTGGCGGAGTCAACAGAGGAAGTGACCAAACTTCGTCCCGTGCGTCTGATCCGGGAGGACGGCGTCATCCGACCGTATGACCTGACGGAGTCGCAAGGTTTCGACCTCTTCCAGGTTTGACTCTCTTCCTGTTTCCATGACGACGTGATCCTGATGTCAGAGGTGTGGGCTGTTACAGGGTGTGTTTTAGATGAATGGAGGATGAACTAGTTGGTTCTAACTTCAGTGCTAACGCTAACGCTGGTTGTGAGCTTTAACTGGTGTACACTAGTAAACTAACCCTAACCTGTAACCAGCGAATCGCCTCGTTAGCCCAGTATGACATCACACGCGTTTATTTGTTTCGGGTCCCGTATTCGTTTCATTGGTTGGCAGATTTTACCCGTGTGAACGCGTAAACGCGTGTTATGATTCCTTCAGAGAACTGCATGTTTAGATATTTCATCCACGTTTAATCGGAAGCAACTTTACCAATTTGCGATTTAAAAAAAAGTTCTTATAACCAACCAGCTAGCGTCTCTCACAAAGTCAGACATAGAAAATGTTAACCTAATATATAAAACAAATTCAAAACAAATGCTATTGGTCACTGACCGAGAGGTATAAATAGTAATTTTTTTATTGTCAGTGGACGTAATGCAGGAGGCATTGCTGGGATGGATTGTATAAGAGGGCGTCATCAGCGTAGATACCAACATGACAAATTCTCGTAAAGTAAGAGTGTAATTTAAATAGTCTGTATGTTGTATCCTCAGCAACTCTAACATCCCATAATAGTACTCGGTGGTCGGCTGTAAATGTGGGACCGGAACAAACCTCGGCTTGTTCTCGTGTTTTCCTGTTAGCTCAGTCAGCTAATCAGGTGCTAATCGATCCGCTACAGCGCGTCTGTCCGGAGGTTCACTTTTACTGCCTGTCAACCTTTCTCATTCCTTCTTTTTCCTCTCCTCTTTCTTCTTTTGTTCTTTCTCATGCAGCCTGATGAGGAATAAACAAATTAAGTGCTTTTAAAGACCGTAAACTAAATTCATTCTGTCAGTTGAATGACTCTCATCCTGTAAATGTTGCCATTTAATCAATAATCTATTATTATTGTTCACATGCTGATGTATGAATATTGATATATATATATATATATACACATTCATCTATAGATGTTGTGCCTAAAGGTTTGTATGCATGCAGAATATCTTTCTGTCGTACCGCCAAACTTTCCACACCGTTTTGTTTCTATTGCTGAAATAAAGGTTTTTTAATTGTAGTTAAAATGGTTTGTAGATTTCGTTTAGTTATTTTTGATTAAATCATCCGGTGGACATTATTTTACTGTGAAGCGGAGACGATATCTGTCGTGCACTATTTTTATAAATGGCTGCAGCTTCAGTTTTGATTCTTTCAGGTCTAGAAAATGAGTCTTTGTGCTGACATTGAGAAGCATCCGTTTCTCAGCATGACCTCCGACCTCTTGTGTTTGTCAGCTGATTAGTGAAGGATGTCTGGCTTGAAATAAACTTTCTCCTCATCCTCCTTATTCCCTGTTTCTGTCTTTAGACATTTGACATAAACACTTAGAAAAGGGTTAGCGTTAAGAAAAGAGTTTAAAAATGTTCTAACATCCGTCGCGTTGATGTAAAGGTTAAAGGTCGCGTGTCACACGTAATGTGTGCTACTTGTGTGATCTGGTTACCTGATTTCTGATGGCGGTTGAATCTTGTTTCCAACTGAAAGTGTGTGTTTCAGCGTTCAGGAATCAAACAGCTGGAAGGAGAAGTGTTCAGAGATCACTGCCCAGATCCTGGACACCGGAAGACCAACATCATTGTCACCAACAGGTACACAGAAACCACGCCCTCTGCTGAGGTAGAAGGGAACCGCACCCTCTGCTGAGGTAGAAGGGAACCACACCCTCTGCTGAGGTAGAAGGGAACCACACCCTCTACTGAGGTAGACAGAAACCCCGCCCTCTGCTGAGGTAGAAGGGAACCACACCCTTTGAGGTAGAAAGCTCTAATATTACGTGTGTGTGTGTGTGTGTGTGTGTGTGTGTGTGTGTGTGCGTGCGTGCGTGTGCAGGAGGGTTATGTGTGTGAAGGAGATCGACTTTGTCGGGCATTTCAACAGAGACTGGGAGTGTTTGTTCGAGAACTTCTGCCGTCCTCCGTCGCTGTCTGGCTCCGAGCTGAAGATCTTCTGTAAGGTACTGATGGACTCTGGACTGGTCCAGCCCGGGGTGTGCACATTCTGTGGGGGTTCTACTGGTGTAAACTGGTACAGATATAGAGGAGCCACACCAGTACAAACTGGATTGGGAGCGTTCTTGGTGTGAACTGGTTGAACCGGTCCGTCCGTCTCTCCCTCAGAAAGCCGGGCAGGACGCCGTGAGGACTGTTCATCTCGGAGACCCAGGCGCTGCTCAGGTGTGTGCGTGGTGGCGGTTCTGGGCGGGTCGGTAGATGTGTGTGTGTGTTCACCTTTCACCCTCTCACCTGGTATCTATGGCAACCTGCAGAGGCTGCAAGCCGCCATATCAGATGCTCAGATGGCACAGCGGCAGCACCGCATGGCGAGGCAGAAGTCACAGCGCTTCGTCAAAGTCGGCAAGAAATGAGGTCACTTCCTGTCGGCCCATGAAGTCACTTCCTATCCACTGCTGAATTCTGCCACATGCATGAAACGGCTTGAATGTACTTCTTCCTTTGATCTTTCTTTCATATGATGATCTGATCTTCTGTCCACTTTTTATGTCGCTCTGATTTATATTTGTGTGCAGCAGGTTTGTAATAATTCTCAACATGCGAGGTGTGGAAATGGGGCGGGGTCTGAGCTCTGAGGTATTTCCATCCCTGCTTCTTGCCTGCAGGCGGCGGCATCAGAATAATGTTGCACTGAGTGAGTCTTTCTTGCGACCCGGTCGTGATCAAAAGGCTTGGAGGTCTGAACGTCGTTACGATTCGCTCAACCAATCAGAATTCACGTTAGTCTCGAACGAAGTTTGTAAATGAAAACGATAAAGTCAAACGTTTGAGATGTTTATCGTGAAGAACGTGAAGTATTTGCATCGGTGTTTGTAACAAATAATCTTTAATATGAATAAAATCTATAAACATTTAACTGAATCCTCGCTCGGCCCACTGACCCCCCTGGAGGGGGGGTTTCTGAGACCCTCCATTACAGGTTCACAAACACGCACTTGAGTCAGAGCTCAACGACATCCCCAAAGAGGTGGTCTCCATGGTAACGCGTATCTACAGTGACGACTATCGGACCCGCACGTCCGTGGAGGTGAATCTGATGGATGGACGTGGCTCCCGACCTTCACCCGTCACAAACAGATTAAATTCAGACGCACGACGCCTCACTTCCTGTCTCAGCCGAGCAGGAACAGGAAGTCATCGAGGAAAGCATAAATCTGTCCCGGGGGTTCTGTGGAGACGGGATGAGCGTCAGTTTATCAGCTGAAATGTCCTGAAGGGAAGAGGACAGTTGGGAAAGGAAACCTGAACCTTCATCATCGTCTTCATCTTGTGTGAACCCACAACAGGACGTCCCGGATCGAGATGAAATCGGTCCTAAATGTAGACGGCTGCTTCCCGATGACGTTCACCGACCTGCTGGGACGCGTTTACGCTCGCGCTGCGTTCACTGACCTGCTGGGACGCGTTTACGCTCGCGCTGCGTTCACGGACCTGCTGGGACGCGTTTACGCTCGCGCTGCGTTCACTGACCTGCTGGGATGTGTTTACGCTCGCGCTGCGTTCACTGACCTGGGATGTGTTTACGCTCGCGCTGCGTTCACTGACCTGCTGGGACGTGTTTACGCTCGCGCTGCGTTCACTGACCTGCTGGGATGTGTTTACGCTTGCGCTGCGTTCACTGACCTGCTGGGACGTGTTTACGCTTGCGCTGCGTTCACGGACCTGCTGGGACGCGTTTACGCTCGCGCTGCGTTCACGGACCTGCTGGGATGTGTTTACGCTCGCGCTGCGTTCACGGACCTGCTGGGACGCGTTTACGTTCGCGCTGCGTTCACGGACCTGCTGGGACGCGTTTACGCTCGCGCTGCGTTCACTGACCTGGGATGTGTTTACGCTCGCGCTGCGTTCACTGACCTGCTGGGACGTGTTTACGCTCGCGATGCGTTCACGGACCTGCTGGGACGTGTTTACGCTCGCGCTGCGTTCACTGACCTGCTGGGACGCGTTTACGCTCGCGCTGCGTTCACTGACCTGCTGGGACGTGTTTACGCTCGCGCTGCGTTCACTGACCTGCTGGGACGTGTTTACGCTCGCGCTGCGTTCACTGACCTGCTGGGACGCGTTTACGCTCGCGCTGCGTTCACTGACCTGCTGGGACGCGTTTACGCTCGCGCTGCGTTCACGGACCTGCTGGGACGCGTTTACGCTCGCGCTGCGTTCACTGACCTGCTGGGACGTGTTTACGCTCGCGCTGCGTTCACTGACCTGCTGGGACGCGTTTACGCTCGCGCTGCGTTCACTGACCTGCTGGGACGTGTTTACGCTCGCGCTGCGTTCACTGACCTGCTGGGACGTGTTTACGTTCGCGCTGCGTTCACTGACCTGCTGGGACGCGTTTACGCTCGCGCTGCGTTCACTGTAATCACAGATCTGGTGACGGACGGCGAGCTTCCCGTTTACATTAACGTCCACCATCTGCAGCTCTTTGACCTCTTTGACCTCTGTCTCCTCGGGTTCCAGTCTGACTCACTTTCTCCCCCAGAGCCTCGCCTTTCAGATTCTTGCGGTGCCGGTGAATGCACCGCCGTCCCACTGAAGTGAGGCTGAAACGTGTCCATCCTTTGTTGTGGACGGTGTCTCCTGTCTACTCCAACTGTAACATCGTCTTCCTCTCTGCTCCGACCTGCAACACGTCAACAATTCCAGGGAATGTCGATGCTTCCTTTGTTTCTGATCAAGCGACCGGGAATATCGGCTCCTGGTCCACTCGGACTGGTTTAATCAGCCTGTTAACTGGTCTTAAACCTAGCGTAGCGGGGGGGGGGGGGTGCGGCCTTCCTTCTCACGTTGCCCCCGTTGTTGGTGTCCCGGCTTTTATTGCTGTTGAGTTGAACGCCGGCGTTTTAACTGGTTAGATCAGGTTTGGGTGTTAACCGTCACATCCTGACACGACTCAGCGTTTTCTTTTGTGGAACCAGTAAACATACTGGGTTCTGTCGATGCAGTCAGCATGGGGGGGCTTATAACGTGAAAAATAAATGCTTTCAGGCTGTGTGTGATGGAGGGGGAGGGGAGGGGAGGGGAGGGGGGGTAATGACTTCCAGCTGCCCGGGGACGAGAAGAGGAGGATGTTTGAAGTCTCAGTCAGAAACTGGGACCTGCCAGTTCCTGCAGGGAACGTCCAGTTTGAGCCCTGAAAGAAACAGGAAGTGGACTCCAAGACTGCTGGTGTCAACTCTTCAGGAAGGTGCGGTTGGTTTGGAGACAGGGTCAAACAGGACTGGTGGTTTGTTAATAAGGTCAGAGAGGTTTGGTGGTTTGATAATGAGGTTTGGTGGTTTGATAATGAGGTCAGAGGTTTGGTGGTTTGATAATGAGGTCAGGGAGGTTTGGTGGTTTGATAATGAGGTCAGAGAGATTTGGTGGTTTGATAATGAGGTCAGAGAGGTTTGGTGGTTTGATAATGAGGTCAGAGAGATTTGGTGGTTTGATAATGAGGTCAGAGAGGTTTGGTGGTTTGATAATGAGGTCAGGGAGGTTTGGTGGTTTGATAATGAGGTCGTAGAGGTTTGGTGGTTTGATAATGAGGTTTGGTGGTTTGATAATGAGGTCAGAGAGGTTTGATGATGAGGTTTGGTGGTTTGATAATGAGGTCATAGAGGTTTGGTGGTTTGATAATGAGGTCAGGGGGGTTTGGTGGTTTGATAATGAGGTCAGAGAGGTTTGGTGGTTTGATAATGAGGTCGTAGAGGTTTGGTGGTTTGATAATGAGGTCAGAGAGGTTTGATAATGAGGTTTGGTGGTTTGATAATGAGGTCATAGAGGTTTGGTGGTTTGATAATGAGGTCATAGCGGTTTGGTGGTTTGATAATGAGGTCAGGGAGGTTTGATGATGAGGTTTGGTGGTTTGATAATGAGGTTAGAGAAGTTTTGTGGTTTGATGATGAGGTTAGAGAAGTTTTGTGGTTTCATAATGATGTCAGAGAGGTTTGGTGGTTTGATAATGAGGTCAGAGAGGTTTGGTGGTTTGATAATGAGGTTAGAGAGGTTTGGTGGTTTGATAATGAGGTTAGAGAGGTTTGGTGGTTTGATAATGAGGTCAGAGAGGTTTGGTGGTTTGATAATGAGGTTAGAGAGGTTTGGTGGTTTGATAATGAGGTCAGAGAGGTTTGGTGGTTTGATAATGAGGTCAGAGAGGTTTGGTGGTTTGATAATGAGGTCAGAGAGGTTTGGTGGTTTGATAATGAGGTTAGAGAGGTTTGGTGGTTTGATAATGAGGTTAGAGAGGTTTGGTGGTTTGATAATGAGGTTTGGTGGTTTGATAATGAGGTCAGAGCAGGCAGGGGGGGGGGCAGATGATGGAGCTGGGTGGACCTCACCCTCCTGCTCTGTTCACCACAAACAAGCGGTTTCTGAGTTTAGATGAGCGGCAGACTCAGACTAAATATGAAGCGGTTTGTGTTTAAAGTGGTCGAGCTTGAACTGGATTGACACTGAATCTCAGACTGGGAGAACTGGAAACTGGAAACTGTTGCTCACCCAGCAGAGCCCTCGTTTAGCTTCCGAGCTCTTTATCAAACGTCCTTTTGTTCACCCTGAACCTTTCTCCGATGCTGCGGCGTTCCGTAACGACGGGATGATTCCTGATCCCGTCCTGTGGAGCGCCGGTCTCAGGTGAAGCGGCGCAGCCCAGGATTCCTGCCGACCCCGAGCAGCAAGCTGAGACCCGGTTCAGCTCCATGGCCAGACACTAAACAAGCGTGACCCGGTGACCTTTGATCCCGTTGATGGAGGTCATGGCTGCTTTTATGGTTTAACAACTTCCTGCAGGAGAAAGACCAGACATGAAGGAAACTGTGCCCTCAGTTCTGTCTGCAGGCGTTTCCTGTATGATGGCAGGCCAAACAGCTGACAGAGGGGTGGGCGTGGCTTAGCCTTTGACCAGCCTGAAGGTGAAGCGACCTCTAGACGCACACACACACACACACACACTGGCTTTATTAGTACACCCTGGATGGTGACCCTGTGACTGCAGCGATCTGATTGGTCGTTGCTGCATGTGTATTTCTTCCTGGGTCGTTGTCATGGATACGGCAGTAGGAACCGACAGCGTGTTGCCTTCAGAGGCCGTTGTTTACGGTAACATCTGGAATGACCTCATCCGTCTTCTGAACACAAACACACCGAGTCACACGAGCAGCTGTGAACCGTCGGCTTCGCTGCCACAGTGCCCTTCGGCAGCGCATCGAGCTGCTGCTGCAGGGTGAACGGTGAAGAAGCAGGATTTATGAACGCATCGAACAATAATCCGATCAATAATAATCCATCCGTCCATTGTGATCAACAGAAAAACGGCCATTTGTGAACGTGTGGTGAACGTAAATGTGTACATACGGTATGTATATATATGTTCAGAGTAGACTGTATGTATATACATACATTAATATTGTGTATGTGTATATGTATATATGTGTGTATGGACTGTTCACCTGAGCCTCACGCTGGACTGTGATTGGGCAGCAGCCTTTTCATTCGTCTGGCTGGTGGACACTGGGTGGTCCTCCTGGGGGTGGGGGTGGGGTTGGACCCGGGGGTGGGAGTTGACCCGGGGGGGGGTTCTACTCCTATTTATCTGTACTTTACTGCTCTCTGTGTTGTTCTCAGAAACGCCGGCCGTTTTATCAGGACTGGCGACAAACGTCTGTGAAGGAAACAGATGTTTTATCGTGACGCCCGTGTGTGTCCGTCCCGTCCCGTGTCCACACGGGGGCCTGTGTGTCTGACGAGTGTCCTCAGGGGACTCTGGGACTCTGCCGAGGTGCCCTTGAGCAAGGCCCCCACCCCCTCTAAATCAAATGTCATTGATGTGTGTAGACTGGAGTAACAATCAATGACAAATCCAGCTCGTTTTGTTGTTAAATAAAATTAGATTTCACTTCTCAGATCTAATTTATTAAAACGAGTGTATCTTTGTCTTCTGTGATCGATTATCTGTTATTGATCGTGTCCTGATAATGAACCAGAAATGCTTGAAAATTGTATTTCCTGATTCATCAGAGATTCTGACACGGGCAGCTCCGACGGCGATGACGTCACAGGTCACGTGATTGACGTCTGCTCCTGTCCTCCAGGTGAGCTTCATCCGTTTGTGTCCAAAGGTTCTCAATAAATGTAAATATTAAAATCGATGAAGTCAATCACACTCAGCTGAAGACGCTTAAATATCTAATGTGGTTTGATTCCCGGCCGGGACGGAGTGGATTGATCCAGATCCAGATCCAGATCCCGATTCTGATCCAGATCCTGATCCTGATCCAGATCTTGATCCCGATTCTGATCCAGATTCTGATCCAGATCCTGATCCCGATTCTGATCCAGATCTAGATCCCGATCCTGCCCCCCCCCCAGTCACTCTGACTTTCAAACCAGTAGCCTATAAATAAAACCAGTATCTTATCGGGACTGGCGGGACGCAGGTGTGGCTGCAGAACCGCACGTGTCTGGTTTCTCCTCCGGGAGGGGAGGGGCCAGATGTGAGCGTGTGTTCAGTGTGTGTGTGCGTGTGTGTGTGTGCGTGTCCGAGGGGGGGTGAGAAGGAGGAGCAGCTCGGTTCAGTCTGTCGCAACGTTTTCTGTTCCTCTTTGTTTCTGAACCGGATCAAAGTAGATTAAAAGCCAATTATCCCGGATTAAGGGCCCAGCAGGACCCGGACCCGGAGCGGGTCGAGACGACACCGGACTCAACGGGTCTGAGTTCTGCAGGATCCGGATCATGGATCGGGAGGACGGGAGAACTTAGTCCAACTTCAGTTTCGTTTCCATGGAGACGGGAGTTTTTTGCTGCCACTTGAGGAGGTGATCGCCCTCTGATCGAGTGTCGATACTTTCTATTGATCGGCGGGATGGCGGCACTCCTCCTGCTGCTCGCGCTGTGGACCTGCGGACACGCCAAGAGCGCGTTCCCGCTGCGACCTTCCTACAGCCTGTACACGGGCGGACACGCGCACGGAGCTCGAGCCGCAAGTCGACACAGGTAGGTCACGGAAAGCCCGACGAAGGTCAGGGCGATGGTGACGTCATGGTTCGATGACCTCATCACAGAGGAGTGGAGAGAACTATCCCACGAAGGAACCCGAGGGGGGGGGGGGGGGCAGAAAGGCTGGGGGCGAATCTGGGTTCCGGTTCTTGTGAGATTATATTATGACGTCATAGGACACCTGTAACATTCACTGACGAACCAGAGTTTCAGAACTTCGGGTTTGGGTTCGGATTAGTCAGGACTCGAGTGATGCCGCCCCTCACCTGAGGTCCCGGCTGTGATTGGCTGCCGTCCATCGACCAGGATGTTCAGAGTCGACCCGATTCATGGGTTCTGGTTCCGGTTCTGATAGCTGATGCCGACACAAAGACGTCACCTTTGTTCCAGGTGTCCTGAAGTCCCCACCCGTAGGTCCGCCTCCCTGAGAGGTGAAAGACGAGTCTGTGGTCTGATAACGGATCAATAATGACTTATTGATCCGGGAAGTTTGAATCCGTGACTATAATCGAAGGTGACGTCGGTGTCCGCCTCGCGACTCAACCCGGCAACGGACCCGGCGACGGAACCGGCGACGGACCCGGGGACGGACCCGGCGAGGGACCCTGGGACGGACCCGGGGACGGACCCGGCGGACTCGTCTCTTTCATCAGGACAACGACGTTGATCTTTGTTTGCGTCTCGGCGATCGATGGGAGGTTCTCCGGACGATCAGCGAACCGAGCGGCCAGTGATTCAGTCCTGATTCTAAATCTATCGGCGACTTTCATGTCTGCTGGCTTTGGTGTCTGTCGTGTTCCTCCCTGGCGCCCTCTAATGGCCCGATGGGTCAGAACCGTGACTCCTGACTCTCGTTGGTCCGGAGACGTTAAATTCCGTCTTGTTGTTCTGGATTCCAAATGAAGCGGATTAATGTGAACACAGAGCGAGGGACTGTCTGCATCGCCATCGGCGTGATGACATCATCACATGACATCATCACATGACATCAACAGCAGGCGCTGAACACACAAAGAGGGTGTTGTGTGGCGATGAGGCGCCGTCGGATGATCGATTAGAAACCGAACAATCTCAGGTTAACATCCATCCAGTTTCCATGGAGACCGTTGGTTTCAACATATCCAGCGTGTAAAAAGGAAGGAAGGGGCGGAGCCAACGGAGCGAGCGTATTCCCTCCGTCTCTCGGCTGATGGTCGGCTGACGCTTCCCGGTTCTTTCACACCTCAAAATCTAGAACCAGATCTTTGGGACCCCCTTCCACAGATACGATCAATGAGTTCTGGGTCTACCTGGGGGTTCTGCGCCACGATCCGGGCCCAAGGAAGATCCTGACCAGATGTTGAACGGTCTTACCTGAGTCCACCCGCTACCCTGAACCTGGATCCACCGGTGGATCCAGAGTCTCACCTTCAGACCCCGCCCCGCCCCGCCCCGGCTGTTGTCCAGAACCTCCCGCCCAACTAAATCTGATGTGATGAAGACCCGCCTCCAACAGGTAAACGCCGTGACAGGAAGTTGTTATGGCTCCAGCTTCATCTCAGCTTTATGAGGCTACCTGTCAACAGGTCGGTCACATGATTGGGTCTAAAAACAGCATCCGGAGAGGCGGAGTCTTTCTGAAGTAAATAAGGGGCGTGGTCAACACACTGGAGCAGCTGAAAGCTTCCGTCAGGAAAGAATGGGAAACATTCCGCTTCAGAACGACAGCGGTTGTTCTCCTCAGTTCCCAAACATTCCTGAGTGTTGTTAGAAGAAGAGGTGATGAAGAGACGGAAACAGGACCCGTCCCGCCTACAGGAGCCTGCAGCAGCCAATCAGACGCCAGGACAGGAGTTACAGAAATAAAACGCAGCAGCTTCACGAGAAAAAGACATTTCAATTCAATGATTTATAAATCACTGCAGTCTTTACCTACATTTTGGAATCGGCCCCACCCTTTTTGGGAAGGAGCTGAAATGTTCCCGTTTGATTTGAAGGGTCTTCGGGGGGTCTCCAGGTGTTTGGGGGTCGCGGTCTGCCCCATTCAGGTCTTCGGTTTCAGCCTCATATGTTCTCAATCAGGAACCAAAGCCGTGAGATCAGACAGCGGAGCAGAGACTTCAAATGAGACAGAGTTTCAAAATAAAAGCACTGCCCTGGGCCAGATGAGTGTGGGAAGTTCAGAGGTGGCCAAAGAGCCTTTATTCTGAAATTCTGTCCCGTAAAACGTCTGAGCATGCTCAGTTGTGATGTCACCGGACTCCGACAGATGTTTGTCATTAAATCACAAAATATTAGGAAATCACTTTTAAAAACAGACACGCAGTGTGTGTGTGTGTGTGTGTGTGTGTGTGTGTGTGTGTGTGTGTGTGTGTGTGTGTGTGTGTGTGTGTGAACAGGAACTGGTGTGCTTTCGTGGTAACAAAGACGGTCAGCTGTGTCCTGCAGGACGGAGTGGAGACGTACGTGAAGCCGGACTATCATCCCTGCACCTGGGGGAACGGTCCGTGTAACAGGGTGCTGCTGTGAGTACACACTAATACACAACCGTGTACATGTATGCACACTCGACACATCCAAACGTGGCTTTAATTACAACATATTAATGAATTCACTCTGAAATATCAGCTACTTTACTGTAAAAAAAAAAATCTAATCTTTTAAAAGTTAGATGGAAAACAGAACCGGTAAACACTTAAATGTTTATATTTGGTTTATGAACCAACACGTTTAAAACGTTGGACAAGATCAATAAAAGAAAGGAAGAGCTGTGAACGCTCAGAAGCACCTGATTGGTCCGCGCTGCAGGTAAAGAGGCTGATTGGTAGCAGGTGATGACATCATGCTCCGTCTCACGTCTCTGCAGCTACCGGGCCTACATGAGGCCGCGGTACAAAGTGGCCCACAAGATGGTGACGGACATGGAGTGGAAGTGTTGCCATGGTTACAGCGGAGAGAACTGCAACGACGGTCCAGCTGGAGGAGCAGGAAGTCACGTTTCAACCAACAAACCTCAGCCCAGACCAGGACAGGGAGGAGGAGCGAGCTTTGGACAGGGAGGAGGAGCTAACTTTGGACAGGGAGGAGGAGCTAACTTTGGACAGGGAGGAGGAGCGAGCTTTGGACAGGGAGGAGGAGCTAACTTTGGACAGGGAGGAGGAGCTAACTTTGGACAGGGAGGAGGAGCGAGCTTTGGACAGGGAGGAGGAGCAAGAGTTGGACAGGGAGGAGGAGCGAGCGTTGGACAGGGAGGAGGAGCAAGAGTTGGACAGGGAGGAGGTGCGAGCGTTGGACAGGGAGGAGGAGCTAACTTTGGACAGGGAGGAGGAGCAAGAGTTGGACAGGGAGGAGGAGCTAACTTTGGACAGGGAGGAGGAGCAAGAGTTGGACAGGGAGGAGGAGCTAACTTTGGACAGGGAGGAGGACACAACGGTGAGTCACTAAGTCAAGCGACTGGATTCTGTAGTAACCAGTGAATAAACTCTTCAACACCGTGACCTTTGACCTGCATAGAAACAGATGAAATGTCTCGTTTACTGTCCTGCACTGCCCCCTACTGGTAATCAGCATGGACACATCCTGTCGGGACTCGAGTTCTGACGTTGTTCCCTCTTCTTCCAGGACGATCTGAAAGCGAGACGATCAGGCAGATGGAGGGTAAAATCCAGAGTCTGACCAAGAACCTTCTGGACCTCCAGGTGACCCTGAACACCATGAACCGCCAGCAAGACCTCAACAAAGCCGGCGCCATGGAAGGAGGAGCTGCTGCCTCATCGGGAGGACAGAACCCTGCCGACGCAGCTCAGCCACAGATCAAAGAGACAATTCACAGCATCCAGACCAAACTGGACCAGCTGGACAACCGGACACAGGTCCGTTCCCGGTCCCGGTCCCGGTCCCGGTTCCCAACGCACCCCGGTGTCTGTCGTGTTTACGGCAGATTAACGTTCCCTCGGGTTCGACTCCACCTCCATCATGTTGATGTAGCAGAATCTGTGCTGGTGCTAGCCATGCTAATCTGGAAGCTAACAGATGCGCACTTCCTGTTCAGGGAGGAGCAACAGGAGCTCCAATCAACAGCCTCATCAGCTCCCATCTAAACCCGGAGCTGATGGAGGCTGCAATGGTCACATGTTTAACTTCATCCAATCAGATTCTAGTTCAGCAGCTTCTTAGGATGCTGACGGTGGGTTCGTTCTAACAGAACCGCCTGCAGGTTCTGGATCAGGATCCACCTGCAGGTTCTGGATCTGGATCCACCCAGAGGCTCTGGATCAGGATCCACCCGCAGGTTCTGGATCAGGGACGCTTGTCTTGGTCACGTGATGCGTCACTAAAACAATAAACCTGCAACGTAGAGAAAAAGAGTAAAAACAAACGTCTTTGGAGAACTTCTTTACAAGGAAGGAGGAGGAGGAGGAGGAGGAGGAAGAGGAGGTTAATCAGGTGCGTTTCTCCTCCTCCAGGCTCACGATAAAACCTTGGTCAGCATCAACAACCACCTGGTGACGGGCAAAGGGAACAACCTCGATGGCGGCCCGTCGGGAGGCGGGCCGCCCGGAGCCAAGCTGAGTGTCCTGAAGGAGGAGATCCTGCGGGAGCTGGAGACGAGGGTGTCGCTGTCCTGTTCCTCCTGCCAGGTATCGCAGCCTCCTCCTCGCGGAGACGTGCATCCGACGGTCGGTTGACGCCGTCTGTGTCTTCCAGGCCGGCGTGGAGGACCTGCGCAGACGGCACCAGGAGGACCGGGAGCGGATCCGCGCCCTGGAGAAACAGCTGACCGCCGCGGACGCTCGGTACCGGCAGGGTTTGGACGGACTGCGGCGGGAGGTGCTGCGCTCGCGAGGATGCTGCGACACCGTCGGCGACCTCCAAACCGCCGTCACCGACGCTGAGCGGAAGATCAGCTCCGTCTCGGATCATTTTGATGTTCTGCAGAACCGCCTGGATAAGGAGCTCAGCAACAACCGTGGGGGTGGCGCCGTCCAAGGCGGCGGTGATGGGGGTGGATCCAGGGGAGGTGGGCGGGGCTCGGAGGATGACCTGGACCATCGGCTCAGAGAACTGGAGCGCCGGGTCAACGGCACCGTCCAGCGGACCGAGCAGAGCTGCTCGCACCTGGAGAAGAACCTCAGAGACTACTTCCACAGAGAGCTGGGGGACCACAGGACGCTGTTCCTGGACTGGTTCGATGACCAGGCCTTCCGGATCGCCGACGTGGAGCTGGAGGTGGGGCTGGTCAAGAACACGGCGAGCGACGACGAGAGGAGGCTGTCGAAGCTGGAAAACAGCACCTCGGTTCTGACCCGGCGGCTGGATCAGTGCCGCTGTCCAGGGTCCGAAGGAGCTACCGGGGACTGGGAGGACGGCGGGGACAGGTGGGGAGCAGGACCTAAAGGAGGAGCAGGAGGCGGTGCAGGACCTAAAGGAGGAGCAGGAGGAGGAGCAGGAGGAGGTGCAGGACCTAAAGGAGGAGCAGGAGGAGGAGCAGGAGGCGGTGCAGGACCTAAAGGAGGAGCAGGAGGCGGTGCAGGACCTAAAGGAGGAGCAGGAGGAGGTGCAGGACCTAAAGAAGGAGCAGGAGGAGGTGCAGATGACGGGCCGACGGCAGGAGGGCTACCCGGAGCGGGAGCAGGAAGGCGGGACGGGACGGAGAAGTCTCTGGCGTGGCGAGTGGTCGCCAACGAGGATCAGATCCGCCACTTCAGCACTCGACTCAAGAACCTGTCGGTCTCTGGAGACTCCCTCCTCCATAAGGTGAGACACCGTCGCCTTCTGCTGCTTGTCTGGTCCCTGTCGCTAGACCCGGGTCCGATGGTTCTGGATGTCTCCTGTCCACCACCAGGTTGTGGACCTGAGCCACGATGTCACCGAAATCAAGGCTCTGACCAGAGACCACGGAGAACACGTTGACCGCATTGTGACGGAGGTGGAGCTGCTGGGACTGGACTGTGGGAGGTGTGGGAAGGTGCAGGATGAGCTTCTGAGGATAAAGAATCATTCCCAGGATGCACTGGGACGCATCGAGGGCCACGCCAGTCCGGCCTCGGGGAGGGGCGGCTGCTTCCAGGTGTGTTCGCACCTGGAGCACGAAGTTCGCCTTCTGAGAGACGATGTCAGGAGATGCATCGGCCAATGCGGAAGCAGCTCGGACACGCCCCCAGGTTAGCTCCGCCTGTCTGTCCGTCTGGCTGACTGTCTGGCTGTCTGGCTGTCTGGCTGTCTGTCTGTCTGGCTGGCTGGCTGTCTGGCTGTCTGGCTGTCTGTCTGTCTGTCTGGTTGTCCTCCCTTCGTCCCGGAGGGTTCCTTGCTGTCTTCCCGTCCAGTCTTCCTTCCTGTCATGCTGCTCGTGTGACGCTCGTCCTCGAGACCGGCGGGCGATTGATGATGATCGGGCCGGTTCCGGCGGGCGATTGATGATGATCGGGCCGGTTCCGCCGGGTGATTGATGATGATCGGGCCGGTTCCGGCGGGCGATTGATGATGATCGGGCCGGTTCCGGCGGGTGATTGATGATGATCGGGCCGGTTCTCCTTGCGGCTTCTCGCCGTGAGAAGCGTTCCAGTAATCTGCCGCCCTGCCTCAGGATTTATTGCCCCCTTATTTGCGCTCCTGATAGTCGGGCTTGTGATCCTGCTGTTTCTCCAGCAGGTGGCGCCGTTCTCACTGAGCCTGCGCATGGAGGCCAGACAGGTATGAGTGAGGCCACTCCCCTTTCTCTGGGCTGCAGAAAGGTGTCTTCCTGTCTGGCTCCGCCTCCTGTGAGGGTGACATTTTGTTTTTGTTACCTTGCTCCCTCTCCAGGTGGAGGTCCGGGTGGCGCCCGTGGGCGTGGCCCTGGCTTGGATGCCGAGGAGCCCTTAGATGGCCACAGCGTGATCGGCGGCTCCATCAACAGCAACCAGCTGAAGGCGCTGCAGGGCGAGCTGTCCGAGGTCGTCCTCACCTTCAGCTCCATCAACGACACCCTGAAGGGCCTCGAACACACGGTGCAGAAACACGGCAGCGCCGTCAACGACCTCGGTGAGCCCCGCCCGACGCGCGTTCATGCCTTCATCTCTCCTTCACTCATTCATCCCCCGACCACCGACAGGAAACACCAAAGATAAGATCATCTCCGAGCTGGACAAAATCCAGCAGGACGTGAGGGAGCACGTGGAGGACAGCCGCGACCGGCTGGACGGGATGGACCGGGACGTCCGGCGCTTTAAGGACACGCTGCTGATGGAGGTGGCGGACTGCAAGAGGTCCGGAGACGGAGTGGATAAGAGACTGTCCACGCTGGAGGGAGTCTTTGGGAAGCTGGACTCTGTCTCCGACTCAGTTGGCAAGATCAAGGAAGGTGAGGTCCCACGTGAGAAGCTGGAGGAGGTTCTGATATCTGTGGGACAGATCCAGGATCTGAAGTGTGCTTTCGTGTCACCTATCCAGGACTGGACCAACGCATGTCTGGTCTGGGGACACATGTTTCTGGGTTGAATGACTCAGTGGTCCAGCACGGACACATCATGGACCTTATTCACGAGAACCAGGAGGACATCTACAGCAGGGTGAAGAACCTGAACTCCAGCCTGAACCAGGTCCTCAAAGACCAGCAGCATCTGTATGAGCACGAAGGGAACGGTGAGCTGGGCTCCAGCCTCGGAGACGGTTCAGTCCAGGAGCACTGGAGTCTAACTAGTATGACCAGAATGTAACCAGCATCACTAGTATGACCAGAATGTAACCAGCATCACTAGTATGACCAGAATGTAACCAGCATCACTAGAGTCTCACTAGTGTGACCAGAATGTAACCAGCATCACTAGAGTCTCACTAGTATGACTAGAATGTAACCAGCATCACTAGTCTCACTAGTGTGACTAGAATGTAACCAGCATCACTAGAGTCTCACTAGTATGACTAGAATGTAACCAGCATCACTAGTATGACTAGAATGTAACCAGCATCACTAGAGTCTCACTAGTATGACTAGAATGTAACCAGCATCACTAGAGTCTCACTAGTGTGACTAGAATGTAACCAGCATCACTAGAGTCTCACTAGTATGACTAGAATGTAACCAGCATCACTAGTATGACTAGAATGTAACCAGCATCACTAGAGTCTCACTAGTGTGACTAGAATGTAACCAGCATCACTAGTATGACCAGAATGTAACCAGCATCACTAGAGTCTCACTAGTATGACTAGAATGTAACCAGCATCATATTTTATTTACATTGCCGTTTGCAAAGCATTTTGGGATTTTTCTTCTGCCCCGCCTGGAAGGCCAGAAGACGACGCCCCTCCAACCCCCAACAGAATGAGACCCACTAGGCTAGAAAGCAGGGGGGTGGGACCCAGCAGGGGGGCCGAGGGGCAGAACCGGGTTCAGTGAAAGACCTCGGACTGGGCTCACGCAGCAAAACCAGAGAACAGTTCTGAGAGTTCTGGTTCCGGTCCGGCTGGTTTGGTCCTCTAGTTCCTCCTCGCTGGTTTCTAGTCGTAAACGAGCGTCTCACACAAACGACGAAGGCTGAACTCATCTTCTCTGACTGACTTGCTCATTGATCATTCATGTGTTCACCCAGGCTTGCCTGGACCCCCTGGCCCCCCAGGAGAGAGGGGCTTCAACGGCCTGCCCGGCCCCCGAGGGCCTCTCGGACCTCCTGGAAGACTCGGTGAAAGTGGCGCCCGAGGTTTGCCCGGTATGAAATGCAAACGTAGTGAAACTATACACAAGTTAGTTTGAGGTGCAGGGGCGGGAGCAGACAGGGATTCAGGAGGCCTGGGCCCCGCCCATGGGGGTCAGGTATCAGGTAGTGAACCTGTCTGTAGGGGTGGTCCGACACATCAGCTAGGAAGGTTCCGAACGCAGAAGGTCCACCATCCAGATCCAAAAGGCAGAATCAGAAAACTGGATGAACTCCCGGAGCAAGGATTGTAATTACGGAGCAGCAGGATCAGGTTGGATGTCCCGGACTCAAACCGGCTGCTGATTGGTCCTTCTCTGGTCTCTTACAGGTGCCAAAGGTGAACCAGGTAAATGCTTTTTAAATAACTTCATGGTAAGTCCTGGAACGTTGCTCCTCTGTGAGGGGAACGTCTCTCTGCCTGGCCGTGCTCGTCATGTTGTCACTCTCAGGACGCCGTTAGCACGCTGTGAGGTCACAGCGTGCTAACGGAGACACACACAGAGACTAAGACACACACACAGAGACTAAGACACACACACACAGAGACTAAGACACACACACAGAGACTAAGACACACACACAGAGACTAAGACACACACAGAGACTAAGACGCACACACAGAGACTAAGACACACACACAGAGACTAAGACACACACACAGAGACTAAGACACACAGAGACTAAGACACACACACAGAGAGACTAAGACACACACACAGAGAGACTAAGACACACACAGAGAGACTAAGACACACACACAGAGACTAAGACACACACACAGAGACTAAGACACACACACACAGAGACGAAGACACACACAGAGACTAAGACACACACACAGAGACTAAGACACACACACAGAGACTAAGACACACAGAGAGACTAAGACACACACACAGAGACTAAGACACACACACAGAGACTAAGACACACACACACAGAGACTAAGACACACACAGAGACTAAGACACACAGAGAGACTAAGACACACACAGAGAGACTAAGACACACACACAGAGACTAAGACACACACACAGAGACTAAGACACACACACACAGAGACGAAGACACACACAGAGACTAAGACACACACACAGAGACTAAGACACACAGAGAGACTAAGACACACACACAGAGACTAAGACACACACAGAGACTAAGACACACACACAGAGACTAAGACACACACACAGAGACTAAGACACACACACAGAGACTAAGACACACACACAGAGACTAAGACACACACACAGAGACTAAGACACACAGAGAGACTAAGACACACACACAGAGACTAAGACACACACAGAGACTAAGACACACACAGAGACTAAGACACACACACAGAGACTAAGACACACACACAGAGACTAAGACACACACAGAGACTAAGACACACACACACACAGACTAAGACACACACACACAGAGACGAAGACACACAGAGACTAAGACACACACACAGAGACTAAGACACACACACAGAGACTAAGACACACAGAGAGACTAAGACACACACACAGAGACTAAGACACACACACAGAGACTAAGACACACACAGAGACTAAGACACACACACAGAGACTAACACACACACAGAGACTAAGACACACACACAGAGACTAAGACACACACACAGAGACTAAGACACACAGAGAGACTAAGAAACACACAGAGAGACTAAGACACACACAGAGAGACTAAGACACACACACAGAGACTAAGACACACACAGAGACTAAGACACACACACAGAGACTAAGACACACACACAGAGACTAAGACACACACACAGAGACTAAGACACACACACAGAGACTAAGACACACAGAGAGACTAAGACACACACACAGAGACTAAGACACACACACAGAGACTAAGACACACACACACAGAGACTAAGACACACACACACAGAGACTAAGACACACACAGAGACTAAGAACTCTCCTAGGACTGGACTCTTCAGTCGACTGACGGTCCAACGTCAGAGCGAGGAGCCGAGTCCTCGTCCACGGCCTGGACGGCGTGGACGGCGTGGACGGCGTGGACCTCCTGGACGCTCAGCCATGTGTGTGTCCTCAGGTCTGCCTGGTGTCGACGCCCACGTGCCCAAGCTGTCGTTCTCCGCCGCGCTCACCGTTCCCATGGAGAGAGCCGGAACCATCGTCTTCGATAAGGTCTTCGTCAACGAAGGAGACTTCTACGACTCCAGAACAGGTGCGTCTGGACGTCTCCAAACATGTCCTGCCCCGGGCCGGTACCGAGCAGTGGCCCGGCGGTTGGGGACCGCTGGTTCACAGAATTCAGGGTCGAGGGTTTGGGTTGAATGCTGACGAGTTAATGATCGCTTGGATTGTGGATCTGAAACGTCACGTGACCTTTTACCCGCTGAACATCTGTCTTTAGGCATCTTCACCGCCCCCATCGACGGATTTTATTTCTTCAGCGCCATCCTGACGGGTCATAAGAATGAGAAGATTGAGGCGGTTCTGTCCAAGTCAAACTACGGCATGGCCCGGGTGGACTCTGGCGGCTACCAGCCAGAAGGTTTGGAGAACAACCCCGTGGCCGAGGCGAAGAGCCCCCCGGGGTCTCTGGCCGTCTTCAGCATCATCCTGCCTCTGCAGACCCGGGACACGGTCTGCATCGACCTGGTGATGGGCAAGCTGGCCCACTCCGTGGAGCCGCTCACCATCTTCAGCGGCGTGCTGCTGTACGAGGACATGTGACAACCCGGCGAACCCACGGGAAGCTGCGGCGCAGACGATGACGCCACTTCCTCTTTGGAGGGTGACCCGAAACCGACAGCAGAACATCTGAGGGCGTTTTCTCCGTTGTTAAATTCACCGCTCTACGGTTTAGGCGTTTTACATAAACTTTTACAATCTCTGCTCTCCGAAGACGAGGCTCCGTCTGTCCCACGACGACGTTGGTGCAGATAATTTAACCCAAAAGTAGCTTTTTGAAATTGATATCGTCCATGAAAACGTGTGTACCGAAGGTTCTGGTTCTTAAAGGAGTTTTCTGAGACAGAATATACGTCTAGAATGCTGCTTTAATCCTGATGCAGTTACGTGACTCCAGAACCGCACTGTGGACAGCAGTCTGAAGCTTTGGAGCCCCCTACAGGCTGCAGAGATCATTACAGCTGCAGCATGAACGAATATCTTCCTCATCAGAAACTGAGCCGACGACGTACTTTGTCCTGTTGGAGGCGCTAGAGGGGAGATCATGGACGGTCCACGCGGGTTCAACGCTCACGGCTGTCCTCGACCCCCCGCCTCTGGCTGGGCAGATGTTGTCATGGCAACATGAAGAAATGTTTTGCTCAGTTTTTTTTGAAGCGGAGCGTGTTTTCCGTTCGAGGTGGAAAAAGAGGATTCAACGATGGAAGAAGAACCGAAACAGCCTGAAACCTGGACCTGGTTCTGAACCGGCGTAAGTCGATTCTGCGGTTGTCACACAGACCAGAACATTTCATTTCTGTCGTAACACAATATAATTCAGCAGGTGTGTGGAATCGGCGGCGTTACCTCAGCGGAGGAAGCTGCTCAACGTCTCGCGTGTGAAATTACACGCGGATTAAACGTGTGGAAACGAAGCGCATGAAATCAGGCGTGTGCTTCTTCACACGCGGACGCGGTAACTTTGCTTTCTTTAGCTCCCACAGATGTTCCCTTCTGGATGTTCCATCCAGGAAACCAACGTCGCTCTGAAATGAACTCTGAGCCGGAAGTTTTTCTCCAGTTTTAATCTCGGTTGCGTCTTCAGATTTGCGGATTGTCAGAGGACGTTTCAGCATCTGTTACGAGAGTAATTGATTTACTCGGGTTCAGTTTGAGGCCAGGAGGATTGATGCTTCCTGCTCGTGTTTGTTTGGCGAGTTATAAAATCAGGCGGAGGATCGAGACCCTCGGTCAGAAATCCATCCCAGAATCCCGACAGAAGACGTTAATGTTCGCTGAAAACACGAAGAAGAAGCCGTTCATCTGGTTAAACGGACGAAAATCTTCACTGATATCCTGATGAAGGACGAAGAGGAGGTCGTCCTTTAATAGAGCAAAAAGGGTTAGAATCAGCCAATCACAGTCCAGTCAGGAGGAGTGGGCGGGGCTCTGAACGGGCGACCGCTAGGAGTCACATGATTAAGTTTTAATCCAAAGTGAACGAGGCTCAATGGAGGAGGAGGAGGAGGAGGTCACACGAGGTGAGCGCTGGGAGGTATGATGGACTGTGTGTGTGTGTGTGTGGGGGGGGGGGGGGTCTGGTCTGACTCAGGGAGGGATCCAGCTGGTTCCCCACAGACCTTTAAACATTCCGCCTTGCTTCCATCTCTTGGCCCGGGGCCGCTGCTGGGGGGGCCAGCGCCGCTGCTGGGGGGGGCCCGGCGCTCGTCCACAGACCGCATGCTTGAATCCAGGGGAACATCTGGACCCGTCTCACCTCGGTGAAGATGGACACGAGCCGGATTTCCTCAGCCGCGGCTCCTCGGCCAACGTAAACGGTCACACGCTCTCCCAGAATGCACCAGTGCTGAGGCTGCGGGCCCAGATGGACCGGACCATGTGAGGACACACACCTGGTTTTATTAAGCCGGGGAGTTCTTGGAAGCTCAGACCACTCCGAGTTTTAATTCAAGGAACGGCCTCGTATTTCAAGCAGAACACAAACCCACAGCGACCCCCCCGAAATCACCATGGCAACAAAGGATGCATTAAACTGAGAAACAACGAAACGTTGAACGTGTTGGAGTTTAGAATGCAAACTGATGATGGTTCCGAAGGTATCAATAATGGAACTGATAATTATTGATCGATGATCAGTAATAATCCGTCACCGATGGGACGCTCGTCTCTATTTTGACGACCGCATTGATTTTTTTTTTTTTAAAGCCTCCGTTATAAGTAAATGGGAAAATCCAGATGTTTCTGTATACAGACAGGAATCCGGATCATCTCAGAATTTAATGGATCCAAGTCAGACCAGAACCATCTTCAGGTTTTAATTCATCAGGATCAGGATCCATCCAGCAGATTTTCTGTAATCCTGCAAACAAACAAACAAACAAACAACAGACGGCGGTAGTTTGTTGCTCTGAAGGACCATCGTCATGGTAACGTGGTAGGATGACATCGTCCGGAGGTTGAGTCGGTCCATGAGGAGGAGGATTACCGCCTGTGGGACGCACGCGTTCATGTTGACCCCTGAATGTCGTGCTCTCCTGTAGAAACGCGGACGTTTATTTTCACGCCGTGTTCTGGAGGTTTACGAGATTCTCAGAACTGAAGGTTCCGTCGTTCCGGACTCTCCTCATTGGCCGTGAAAGCAAACGCTTCATGTTCAAGCCTGTAATCCTGTTTACCAGCCACACCTCATAAAAGGCCCCATGGCTTTAAATCAGCCTTCTAATGAGACGCACGCACACACACGCACACACACACACACGCACACGCACACGCACACACACGTGAGCAAACCTGGGGAAGTAAATCCGACTCAACTGGATGTGTTTGTGGACGACCGGAGGTTCAGTTCAGGTCAAACATCCTCTGGTTCTGTTTACTTTCACACACGCACACACACACGCGCACACGCACACACACGCACACACACACACACACACACACACACACACACAGGAAAGTCTGGAAAAGTTATCTTTATTTCTATCAAAGTATGAACCAAGTGAACGTTTAACATATTTGACTTTTTCACCCTTTTTCTTTTTTTAAATACAAAATTCACAGTTTAAGTGGTGATAATAAAAAAAAGCCGATAATAGTTTGATTCTAAACACAAATGTAGCCTGAAAGACAAACAAACAAACAAAGATATCGTGAAGGAGCTGAATCTGGTAAATTTCCACTGAGAAAAACCACTTTGTGAGCTGCGCAGATAAAGAGTGAGGTTTCTGGAGCTGCATCCTTTATCAGTGTTCAGACCGAACCCCCAAGACGATGACATCACTTCCTCTCAATACGACCAGGAATTCAGCGTCAAGAATAAACAAGCTGCGTTTTTAGTTCTCGTCGAAACACGAGGCAAAATACAAAATGTTTACTATACCTACAAAATACTAATGCAACCACATTATCTAGTTTTACTGCTTTTACATGAACTATTTTCAGTCAAACTCCTGCTTTTCATATTTTGGTCTCAGCTTTAATGATGAAAGTACATTTCCTTTCATCCAGGTAAACTGGAGTTTCCTTTAAATGTTCATTCATTTCCATTCAGAAGATTCTGATTTATTGTCTTTGGAGACGCAGCATCACGTCAGAGCTCTGCTGTGCTTTTATTCTGAAGGTTCAACAGGAAGTCTGGTGCTTGTAGGAGGAGCGAGGGGCGGAGCACACCAGGTGCCCCCTGTAGCGGTGAAAGGACAGGCTGGAACGCGGCTGATGATGTCGCTGATGATGTCGCTGATGATGTCGCTGATGATGTCACTGATGATGTCACTGATGATGTCACTGAGGAGGTGTGGTTGGAATGAACTCACGGCGAACGCTGAAGTCGTGGGATTCGAGCTGCTGCCCTCGTTCGGTCGCCGCCGCCTCCTCAGAGTCAGCGTCCACCTCTACCAGACCCGCCCCCTCACCCGACCTCTAGGTGAGTCCTTGCCATCCTTCGGGGGAGGGGGCGTGACTATAAAATGGCGGCTCTCTCCTCACAGCTTCTCCTCATTGTTGTTGTTCAGCTCGAGTCCCGACTGCTTCCTCAGAGCGCGCGGCTTCAGCTTCTTCTTCACGAACAGGTTCCGGAGGAAGCGGTTGCTCAGGCTGGAGGGGCAGTAGCCGTGGACGAAGTACATGAGGCCCACGCCGGGGCCCGCGTAGTAGCGCGGCTGCGGCCGCGGCGACAGCAGCGCCCGGGCGATGGCCTCGACGACGGGGCTCAGGTCCGGGTTGGCCTTGCTGGTGTGGTTCTGGAACAGCTCCTTGGTCTCGGCCACGTAGTCCTCGCCGTAGTCCTCCAGCAGGGCCGCAGGCAGACTCTGGAGCAGCTGGTGGTGCTGCTGCTCCCAGTAGGCGGGGTTACTGGCCTGACCTGCAACAAGCAACGCAGCGCCGTTACCATGGCGGCAAGCCAAACCTGCTGATAGCATTCTAAACGGAGCCCAGAAGACCCAGCAGAGGCCCCCACAGAGGCCCCCACAGACCCAACAGAGGCCCCCAGCAGAGGCCCCCACAGAGGCCCCCACAGACCCAGCAGAGGCCCCCACAGAGGCCCCCACAGAGGCCCCCACAGAGGCCCCCACAGACCCAGCAGAGGCCCCCACAGAGGCCCCCAGCAGAGGCCCCCAGCAGAGGCCCCAACAGAGGCCCCCCACAGAGGCCCCCAGCAGAGGCCCCCACAGACCCAACAGAGGCCCCCACAGACCCCACAGAGGCCCCCCCAGAGGCCCCGGCAGGATCCAGGCTGTGGATTTCGACCTGCTCCTCCGGGATGCTCTCTGTTCCCATCGTCACGGCGACCTCCAGTCCCGTCTCCCACCGCTGACCTCTGCTGGCGATCGTCGGATCTGATCCGTCTCAGTGGGGATGATTAACAGCCGGACCCACACAGGGAGGAGACATCTGGCTCCAGATGTCTCCAGATGTTTCATCACAGCCTTCCAGAACCCTCTAATGAGCCTCTGAGTGAGGCCACATGTGCTCCGCATTAAGTGTTCGCCATCTGGCCCCGCCCCCTTACAGGAATCAAACGCCGTCTCCGGGCATCTGCATTTCGTCCCCGTTTCGTCCCACGGTGGGCCTCAGCCTGGTGCTCAGGTGCGTGGTCTCACCTGTCCTGTACGAGGAGGGCAGGATGGTGGCGACCCGGACCCCCCAGGGTTCCAGCTCGTGTCTCAGAGTGTTGCTGAGCAGGTTCAGAGCGGCCTTCGATGCTCCGTACGCGGCGAGACAGGGGAACGGCTGGTCGCCTGGAAACAGGTGACCCATGACGTCATCTCTACACCTGCTGAGTGTGTGTGTGCGTGCGTGCGTGGCAGACCTGCGGGGCTGGAGACGGTGATGATTCGTCCTTTGGCTCGTCTCAGCAGAGGCAGGAAGCTCTTGGTGACGCTCAGCGTCCCGAAGAAGTTCACCTCCATGCAGCCGCGATAGTTCGACATCAGCGACAGCTCGGCGTCGCCGAAGTTCACGCACA
>NC_090897.1:789100-817157 GCF_040956055.1 Brachionichthys hirsutus
AGCATGCTAACATAACATGCCAGTGGAATCAAGGTGAATACGAATAAAACCTGCATCGTAAATAATGAAGAGGACAGATACTTAACGTTGTAAAAAAATCACTTCACAAAAAATAACCTGGATTGACAGTCAGGACAAGGACAAGGTCCTGAGTGGACTTGGTGAGGACACGGACATAATTAGGAGCTGTATGTTCTGTTCAATGTCTCGTGCAGCCATAAATAATTTCTTATCTGCTGTTTAGCAGTTTTGACTTCTGACGACATTCCTTGGTGGAACAAATCAATTTATCTTCAGACATTGGACTCGATCTGTCAGTTGGATGATGGATACAAGGCTTACAGGAAAAAACAGGAACCTGGACTGTTTCACCGTGTGAACCTGGACTATTTCACTGCGTGAACCTGGACTGTTTCACTGCGTGAACCTGGACTGTTTCACCCTGTGATCCTGGACTGTTTCACTGTGTGTACCTGGACTGTTTCATCTTGTGTACCTGTTCTGTTTCACTGTGTGGACCTGGACTGTTTCACCGTGTGATCCTGAACTGTTTCACCGTGTGAACCTGGACTGTTTCACCCTGTGATCCTGGACAGTTTCACTGTGTGGACCTGGACTGTTTCACCGCGTGAACCTGGACTGTTTCACTGTGTGGACCTGGACTGTTTCATCTTGTGTACCTGTTCTGTTTCACTGTATGGACCTGGACTGTTTCACCGTGTGAACCTGTTCTGTTTCACTGTATGGACCTGGACTGTTTCACCATGTGAACCTGGACTGTTTCACCGTGTGGACCTGGACTGTTTCACTGTGTGAACCTGGACTGTTTCACCGTGTGAACCTGGACTGTTTCATCTTGTGTACCTGGACTGTTTCACTGTGTGTACCTGGACTGTTTCACCGTGTGATCCTGGACTGTTTCACTGTGTGATCCTGGACTGTTTCATCTTGTGTACCTGTTCTGTTTCACTGTATGGACCTGGACTGTTTCACCGTGTGAACCTGGACTGTTTCACCGTGTGGACCTCGACTGTTTCACTGTGTGAACCTGGACTGTTTCACCGTGTGAACCTGGACTGTTTCATCTTGTGTACCTGGACTGTTTCACTGTGTGAACCTGGACTGTTTCACTGTGTGTACCTGGACTGTTTCACCGTGTGATCCTGGACTGTTTCACTGTGTGATCCTGGACTGTTTCATCTTGTGTACCTGGACTGTTTCACTGTGTGGACCTGGACTGTTTCACTGTGTGACCCTGGACTGTTTCACCGTGTGAACCTGGACTGTTTCACCGTGTGAACCTGGACTGTTCATCAGAGCAATCGTTTCTCTGAGTTTCCGGCTTTGACGTGTTCCAGGTTCTTGAGTTTGGGCTTCTGGAATAGATCTCCGCACGGTCTGTGAACACCGAACTGGATCAGAGCCGCGGGCCCTGACGTTACTTTAGACCGCCAGCGATAGAACATGATGGGCCGGCTGCTGTTCCTAGACGGTCCTGGACCGAGCAGAACTGGATCCTCTTGGGATCTCAGCTGGAGCTTAAAATAAAGTTCTGCCAACGACAGCAGAGGCTGAAAGAAACCTCGTAATTAGATTAAACAAAAAAAAACGTTGATGTGTAAAGTTCTCTCCTGGAAGAACTGGACCCACAACGTGAAGGAAAACATTCCCCCTCCGTGCTGCCCGGTCAGCTGGGCCCGATTGGTGCCGCTGGTGCCAGGCGGGCCTCCGGCTGGCTCTGAATGGAAGCAACAGAACGTACCGGGCCTGCCAGAGCTCTCCAGGAATCCACCGGCATTCTGGGAACCGCCTGAAAACAGACGGCGTGTTTCAGGGACTCCGCCTGACCC
Organism: Brachionichthys hirsutus; assembly: GCF_040956055.1. Lineage (NCBI taxonomy): Eukaryota > Metazoa > Chordata > Actinopteri > Lophiiformes > Brachionichthyidae > Brachionichthys > Brachionichthys hirsutus. Next base: position 790,951 of record NC_090897.1, read on the forward strand.
CACAACACAGGGGGAACAGAGAGCATGCTGGGATATGACTGGTAGCACGCACACACACACACACACACTCTACAGTGCTACTAGTCCTCAGAGACTCGTGCCACCGTGGCGCCGTCCCACGGGGCACTTCGAAGGCCCGGTTCTACCTCTGACTTCCTGCCGGGACGCCGCTCCATCGTGTCGGTACAAAAACCAGAACCAACACCAGAACCAAAACAAAAACAAAAACCAGAACCAACACCAGAACCAAAACCCAAAACCAGAACCAGAACCAACACCAACACCGGAACCAAAACCAGAACCAGAACCAGAACCAGAACCAACACCAGAACCAGAACCAGAACCAACACCAGAAACAAAACCAGAAACAAAACCAGAACCAGAACCAGAACCAAAACCAAAACCAAAACCAAAACCAAAACCAAAACCAAAACCAAAACCAGAACCAGAACCAGAACCAGAACCAGAACCAGAACCAGAACCAGAACCAGAACCAGAACCAGAACCAGAATCAGAACCAGAACCTCCTTGGCCGCGGTGCTAGAACATTTTCGAGGTTTTCTCGGGGTGCAGCAGAGAACACGTTGGGAAGCCGTGCTCTGACAGTGGGGGGGGCACCGGTTCGTCTGAAGCGGCCCGGGGGGGGGGCACCGGTTCGTCCCTGCTGGGACGCCTGAAGCGGGTTCTGGCCCCCCTGCGGTCCGGCCGTGGCGTCTGGGCCTTTCTTCGGCGGATCACGCCCAGCGGGGCGTCGAAACGACACCCAGCCGGATCCAGGACGCCGTTCGCTCGGGAACCAAACACACTGAGCTGAGGTAAAGGGAAGCGGGATGTGATCATGTGACCACCGACAGCGCCGAGGACAAAGAGTCCAGAGCTGCTGGGCACGCAGCCCCCCCCTTCCAGGACATGCTGAACTAATGAGCTGCAGATTGAGGACAGTTTGTCTCAGGCTTTCTCTGCAGACAGGTCCACACCAGCTGGTCTCCATGGAAACCAGTAGGTAACTGGGGAGACAGGCCTGCCTGGGGTCGGGTTACTGCGGGAGGAGCTCCTCCCTTCACCTGCTGCTGACGAGGCATCCTCGTCTTCATGGGTGCTCCTGGGTCAGATTCTGGATCAGATTCTGGGTCAGATTCTGGATCAGATTCCTGTCATGAGACTTGAACAATCCCCTCAGATCAGATTGGAACCGTCCAACAGGACAGGAAGGTTCCCGACCCGGAGCGGCGTCTTCTGGATCTCCTTGTGTGGCCCGGAGTCTGGAATGAAGGAACTCTGGTTTCTGTTCCAGCCTTCAGGACCGTGAATCCAGATGGGAACAGTTAATTTGTTATTTAGCCCGTTTCCCCTCTGAGCCGTCGTAGTGGACCCAGAACCAGAACCGGTTCCTGTGGACCAGTTAAAGGGGTCGGGTCAGGAGGACAGAGTGTCCCCGTCCACTCACAAACACTGTCCCTCCCCGTAATCCCGTCCTTCAGAGCGATTCACGAGGGAACAGCGTCGCGTTCTGATGACATCACCAGTTGATGCTAAGCTAACGCTGCTGCAGCGCGGTTGCTAGCGATGCTAGCGTACCGCAGCCTCCCGCTCCGCCATTGATCCGCCCTGACGTTTAGGTCAGCCCGTTTTCTGGACGAGCTGCTGCTGAGTCCCGCTAAAGCTGATTAATTGATACGCTCCGACAAGCTACTAGCGTAAATCTGCTTATCAGCTCACCCCCCCCCCCCCCGGAGCTCAGGAAGAGTACATTCGGGATAGTAATGTGTGATGGCGTGTTTACGCCTCCATCACACACACAACAACCTGGTTCAGGTGAGCTGCTGACGGGTCCCGGTCTCATTAAATTCTGATTCGGATTCCCGTCTGGATACGGAAACATCCAGATTTTCCCATTTACTTATAGTGGAGGGGGTGAGCAGGAGTAAAACAGAGTACCTGTGTGTCCCCGAGTCAACGGGGCAGAGCGATGGACAACGTGGACAGGAAAGGAACAGGTGAGACTTGGGTGAGACGCAGGTGAGACGCAGGTGAGACGCAGGTGAGACTCAGGTGAGACTCAGGTGAGACTCAGGTGAGACGCAGGTGAGACTCAGGTGAGACTCAGGTGAGACTCAGGTGAGACGCAGGTGAGACGCAGGCGAGACGCAGGCGAGACGCAGGCGAGACTCAGGTGAGACGCAGGTGAGACGCAGGTGAGACGCAGGCGAGACGCAGGCGAGACGCAGGCGAGACTCAGGCGAGACGCAGGCGAGACGCAGGCGAGACGCAGGCGAGACGCAGGTGAGACGCAGGTGAGACTCAGGTGAGACTCAAGTCAGGTGAGACGCAGGTGAGACTCAGGTGCGACGCAGGTGAGACGCAGGTGAGACGCAGGTGAGACTCAGGTGAGACTCAGGCGAGACGCAGGTGAGACTCAGGCGAGACGCAGGTGAGACGCAGGCGAGACGCAGGCGAGACTCAGGCGAGACGCAGGCGAGACGCAGGCGAGACGCAGGCGAGACGCAGGTGAGACTCAGGCGAGACGCAGGCGAGACTCAGGCGAGACTCAGGCGAGACGCAGGCGAGACGCAGGCGAGACGCAGGCGAGACGCAGGCGAGACGCAGGCGAGACACAGGCGAGACGCAGGTGAGACTCAGGTGAGACCTGCTTCGGTGCAGACAGACTAAAACAGACGTTAAGCACCGGGCTTGTGCGTTGCCGAGGACACGTATTATCGTCACGGACACTAACGACCTCACGGCTCAGCCGGTTCAAGACCGCACAGATTAACTGTTGAGCAATCTGGCAGATCGTCCACCGTCCCTCCGAGGACGAAACCAGGATCTCCTAATGAGGCGATGCTGCAGCTGCAGGAGCGAAGGACAGACGGGGGGACGCCAGGTCCAAGACGGAGGTCAAGGGAGGACGAAGGCAGAAGAAACCAGAGTGAAGGACGGATGGGGGGACGCCAGGTCCAAGACGGAGGTCAAGGGAGGACGAAGGCCTGGACAAAGACAGAAGAAACCAGAGCGAAGGACGGACGGGGGGACGCCAGGTCCAAGACGGAGGTCAAGGGAGGACGAAGGCAGAAGAAACCAGAGTGAAGGACGGATGGGGGGACGCCAGGTCCAAGACGGAGGTCAAGGGAGGACGAAGGCCTGGACAAAGACAGAAGAAACCAGAGCGAAGGACGGACGGGGGGACGCCAGGTCCAAGACGGAGGGGGAGGACGAAGGCCTGGACGAAGACAGAAGAAACCACGCAGAGACGACACTTCTGCTGCAGCTCTGTGGTTCCCCGACGTGGAACCCGCGGCAGCCGGCGCGGTTCCGCCTGAACCACGTGGGGAACCTAGTCCAGACTCGTCGGACGTGTCCCGGTAGAAACACGTCCTTCAGACGCTTTTTAGTCTCATGCTGGTTGTTTCTGTTAAGAGAGGAAGAGGAGGAGGAAGAGGAAGAGGCTTCCTTCCGTCACATAAGACGCATACGTAGTCCTGAACCTCGAGGGACAGGCGTCCGTCCAGGTGTGGGACTGGAGACACGACCCACGTCATTGGTCTGTCTCACCTTGATCAAAGACCAGCTGGAGGACATCCAGCAACATCCTTAAAATGTTTGAGACGGACCGAATGTGAGACGGATGAACCAAGAGCGTTCATTAAAGGCTGCAGATCGGCTCGTGACCACCAGGGGGCGGTGGGGGGGAACAGGAGAACCGAAATGTTCATAAAGAAAACAAACAAATCCCATTTAGATGAAATCCAGTTCAACAATTCTCCGTCACCAGAAACACTGATTTAAAACCTGTTTTCTTTTTTATGGCTTTATGTGAAGTTTCTTGTGACGATTGATCCACGAGAAGAAAATAAAGTTAAGAACTTTCTTGTTTTTCACTAAATTTTGGTCTGAATGTCCGTCTGGGATTAAGAGCGTATTCTGAATCAGGATGGATCCAGTTTAGACTGTGATGAAACACGAGGATCCGATCTGGCAGCTCTCTGATGACATCATCAAGTAGCTGAAACCAGGAGGTCCTGGGTTCGATTCCATCGTTCTGTGTTTCCTGTGTTTCCTCCCGACACAGAAACGCACTTTGAAGGCCACTCTGAGGTCGTTTGTCGGTGCTTCTCTGTTTTCTGTGCGGCCCCTCGAAGAGTTAAATGAAACGTTCAACCAGAACAACGGGGACCGTTCAAAGCTCACCTCAAAGCCCACGATAATGGATTCCATCTCACGATGCGAGAACGACACCGCAGAGGATTCTTCCGTCCGGGTTTACGACGCTGTCGCTGGAGATCAATACGACACGTGATTAATGATGGAAACAAAAACATCTGTCGATTGGGCGGTTTCCGTTGTAAACACAGATGTGTACAGGAACACACACAGTTGTGTACAGGAGTACACACAGTTGTGTACAGGAGCACACAAAGAAAAACAGGCTTGACTGGCGATGAATGATGACGAGAGTGACGTGGAGACGGAGTGTTAAGGGTTAACAAGTCATCGATGACTGATTCAGACTGACTGGTGAGTCTGACTCTGTTTAAACTGAGTCACAGCGCCGCCTGGTGCTGATGATGGGGAAGTACTGAAGTCGAGACTTCAACTTCTCTTCTTGATTTAATCATCATGATTGGAATATATTATTTAATTCATGTAATTCGTTTGTTTTCCTGTTTGCATCTTGAAATACTTGTTTTTAGCCTCCTCATTTTTAGAGAGAGTGAGTTTCTTACCTGTCGCAAAGATATGTTATTCACTCCGGAAATCACTTCCTGTTTTCTGGGCGTGACCATCAGTGGCAGAGGAGGAGGAGTCAGATCCGGTTGGTGGGTGCATTTCGGACACTTCCTGTGTAAGTACTTGCCATTTATTTTGACAACTTCGTGTAATTTTACAACAACTACTTCTTCTACGGCTACTTTTGCTACACGGCTATGCAGTAGAAGTAGTACGTTGTAAACTATTTAATAATTACCTTTTAAACAGGGGGCCTGAACGCCACACAACGGTTAAATATTTATTTATAGACACCTTCTTCCTCTTTGCAAATCAGTATTTTGATTTAGAGGTGACAAAACAAACAGTAACGACAATGACAATGATTGTGAGTATCATAATTACCATATTAATAATCATTATTCTTAGTAATACCGCCTCCAGCCACCAGGTGTCGCTATTACACGATAGATGCGATGAGTGCAGATTCTCAGTTCTCCAACGCCAGTGGCCGTGAGGGCCTCGAACGCATCACGACTTTCGTTAATGCTTCATGTCAGCAGATTTGATCACACTCATTATTTATTAGTATTTATTGGATTATTTGCAGTATTTCTGTGTATTTATTGCTGTTGGGTATTTCTCTGGTATTTTTTGTTCTGGTTCTGAAACATGATGGAACAGTTTATGTGTATTTGATTAATGATGTTTTCTTTTCGTGCCTGTTTTATTTGCTGCGTTTCGACCGTCAGTGAAAGCTGAGCTGTACGAGCAGCCCCTGAAGGCACCACGCTGAGGTGTTGGAATCGCCCCCCCCCTGAGCTCGGCTGCTGCGCTGGAGCGTGAACCCAGACGGGTCGAAACAGATCTCAGGTCAGTGCGATGGGATGACCGCTGGAGCAGGATGGGCAACAAGCAGACGACCTTCACCGAGGAGCAGCTGGAAGCGTATCAGGTGACGCTCCATCCGGACCGGTTCTCCGGACGTTCTGCACAAAGCAGCCGAACAGGCCGGATGCTGATTGGCCGAGGAGCAGCTCTGCTCACTGTGACTCTGTCTTTGCAGGACTGCACCTTCTTCACCAGGAAGGAGGTGCTGAGGTGAGCAAAGGAAGAGCGCTGAGACGCGGTCTGTGTGAGACACATGGACAGCGTCCTCCCCGACGGGGCGGGGCATCAGCTGTGTGTCTGTCCTCCGTTGTGTTGCAGGCTTCACGGCAGGTTTCGTGAGCTGGCTCCACATCTGGTGCCGCTGGACTACGCCAACAACCCCAACGTCAAGGTTCCCCCGGCGCTCATCACCGCCATGCCAGAGCTAAAGGTAACGGCACGTCCGTCGGGCTGGACAAGGTCACATGGTGCAGACCAGGTGTCCCCTGAAGAGGCGGAGTCAGATGGCGCTGAGATTACATCATGGAATCCTCGTTTTGTTTTTACACACGGCTGGTTCTGGACACAGGAAAAGCAACGATGTCATTGCTGTAGGATCGGACTGAGCCAATCAGTGGCAGAGACACAGACGGTTAGCGCGTTAGCTTTGTGCTAAAGTCTCTGCTGTCTGACTTATAAACATGAACATGGAGCCAGTCTGGAGGTTGGATGATGTCATCGTGGTGCATTTAGGGATGTAGGAAATAACGGACGTTACATCTCCAAGCACGACACACAAATCAGTGTAATAATAATAAGAATACATTTTATTTATATAGCGCTTTTCTGGAAACTCAAAGTCGTGTAGTATACTACGTTTAGATAGAGTACTCATGTGTAGTATACTACGTTTAGATAGAGTACTCATGTGTAGTATACTACGTTTAGATAGAGTACTCATGTGTAGTATACTACGTTTAGATAGAGTACTCATGTGTAGTATACTACGTTTAGATAGAGTACTAATGTGTAGTATACTACGTTTAGTTAGTGTACTTGTGTAGTATACTATGTTTAGTTAGAGTACTCATGTGTAGTATACTACGTTTAGTTAGAGTACTCATGTGTAGTATACTACGTTTAGTTAGAGTACTCATGTGTAGTATACTACGTTTAGTTAGAGTACTCATGTGTAGTATACTACGCGTCTACTGAGGTCCAGTTTTAGTTGAATATTAAAATGTCCTTTTCTGTTCAAATCAATGAATCCTTTGATTCATTGATTTCTCATCGGTGACTGACAGCTGCTAGCTTGTTCCTAGCCATTTTGTTAGCATTTAGCATTTATTCCTGTCTGGAGACTTTTTTCGTCGTCGTGATGAAGTCCGAACTCTTTGCGTCTTTGCGTCCTGACAGGACAACCCGTTCAGAGACCGGCTCGTTGAGACGTTCTCGGAGGACGGACGGGGACACCTGAGCTTCAGCGACTTCGTGGATTTGTTCTCCGCTCTCTGCGAGACGTCGCCCACGGAGCTGAAGACCGTCTACGCCTTCAAGATATACGGTGAGAGACGCTCAACGCTGAGCGTCCACGGGCCGCCGTGACGTTAGCTTAGCCTAGCAATAGCAGGCTCGCAGGTTAGCATTAGCTTGAATATGTCTGTGGCGGCTCAAAGGTTCTTCTCTGGTGGTTCTGGTCCAGACTTTAACAGGGACAACTTCATTTGCAAGGAGGACCTCAAGAAGACTCTGAACAAGCTGACGAGGGGGGAGCTGACCCCGGAGGAGGTCACGCTGGTGTGTAACAAGGCCATCGAGGAGGCCGACCTCGACGGGGACGACAAGCTCTCCTTCTCCGACTTCGAGAACATGATCTCAAAGGCCCCCGACTTCCTGAGGTGCGTTTGTTGCTCGTGTCTCCTGGTCAGCAGAGGGCGACGTCTCATCCATCGCGTTTCTTTTTCTGCAGTAACTTCCATGTTCGGATATGAGGCTCCGCCGAGATCCCGCGGAGAACAGACATCACACTCTGGCCCCCGTTTCCTGGTTGGGAATTCCTCTGAAGCTCAAACCAAAGGAGCAAACTTGTTCTGCATTCACGTAAAAGCGACGGCTAATCGGACCCGGACGTGTTCCGGTCCATCTCCTCACCATCGTGGTCACGATTGTCTCTCTGATGTCAAGAATGTGTCCCCAAAGCACGCCGCTTGTTCCGGAGTCCGAGCGCATTTGTAAGACCCGTTCGTTTTGGTAGGAGACACGCTCGTCCTGGACTCGGTGCCGGTCCTTTGCATCGCCGGCGAAGCAGCAGAACCTCGCCGGGGGTCCGATCTGGGCTCACAGAAGAAAAACCGTCTCTGCACAAATCTTCAACCTGTTTGAAAACGGAGCGAGAAACAAAGCGTGGGTTTATTTTCTACCGCCAGAACCTCTGCAGCCACCATGAAGACAGAGGACACAGAACACAGAACACAGAACACAGAACACAGAACACAGAACAGGGCTTTCCTGGACATCAGTGCTTTGCAGAACCTGGATTCTGCCCAAACACGCATTTAAAGGGCAAAGTGGTGACGAGCAAAGCTGCATTTGTTCATGCTGTGGGTTCCTCTTGGGCTGTGGGTTCCTCTTGGGCTGTGGGTTCCTCTGGGCTGTGGGTTCCTCCTGGCTGTGGGTTCCTCTGGGCTGTGGGTTCCTCTGGGCTGTGGGTTCCTCTGGGCTGTGGGTTCCTCTTGGGCTGTGGGTTCCTCTGGGCTGTGGGTTCCTCCTGGCTGTGGGTTCCTCTTGGGCTGTGGGTTCCTCTTGGGCTGTGGGTTCCTCCTGGCTGTGGGTTCCTCTGGGCTGTGGGTTCCTCTTGGGCTGTGGGTTCCTCTTGGGCTGTGGGTTCCTCTGGGCTGTGGGTTCCTCCTGGCTGTGGGTTCCTCTTGGGCTGTGGGTTCCTCTTGGGCTGTGGGTTCCTCCTGGCTGTGGGTTCCTCTGGGCTGTGGGTTCCTCTGGGCTGTGGGTTCCTCTGGGCTGTGGGTTCCTCCTGGGCTGTGGGTTCCTCTGGGCTGTGGGTTCCTCTGGGCTGTGGGTTCCTCTTGGGCTGTGGGTTCCTCTGGGCTGTGGGTTCCTCTGGGCTGTGGGTTCCTCCTGGCTGTGGGTTCCTCTGGGCTGTGGGTTCCTCTGGGCTGTGGGTTCCTCTGGGCTGTGGGTTCCTCCTGGGCTGTGGGTTCCTCCTGGGCTGTGGGTTCCTCTTGGGCTGTGGGTTCCTCCTGGGCTGTGGGTTCCTCCTGGCTGGGGTGGGTTCTTCGTCTGTGTGGGACGTTGTGGTTCATGAAGACAATCACGCTGAGCTGTCGTTTAAGGGCTGCCCCCCCGTCTCACCTTCATAGAACATATTTCACTCTGTCAAATGACAAATAATAAAGTTTTCTTTATTCAGTTCAGCGGTGCAGTACCTCGTGTACATCGTGAAGTAATGCAGTAATACACCATGAAGTAATGCAGTAATACACCATGAAGTAATGCAGTAAATGTGCTTTCAGATCGATCTCCAAACGTCCGCAGGACTGTGACCCTGAACGCATCGATGGATCCTCGGCTTCAGCAAGTCTGATTTCAGGTGTTTATAAAAAGACGTGCAGGAAGCCTGATAGAGAGGGGTGGAGGAGAGATGTGGAATGAAGCTGAAGTGGAACAGAGGAACGGTGGAATGAAGCTGAAGTGGAACAGAGGAACGGTGGAATGAAGCTGAAGTGGAACAGATGAGCGGTGGAATGAAGCTGAAGTGGAACAGATAAACGGTGGAATGAAGCTGAAGTGGAACAGAGGAACGGTGGAATGAAGCTGAAGTGGAACAGATGAACGGTGGAATGAAGCTGAAGTGGAACAGATGAGCGGTGGAATGAAGCTGAAGTGGAACAGATGAACTGTGGAATGAAGCTGAAGTGGAACAGATGAACGGTGGAATGAAGCTGAAGTGGAACAGATGAGCGGTGGAATGAAGCTGAAGTGGAACAGATAAACGGTGGAATGAAGCTGAAGTGGAACAGATGAACTGTGGAATGAAGCTGAAGTGGAACAGAGGAACGGTGGAATGAGGCTGAAGTGGAACAGATTAATGGTGGAATGAAGCTGAAGTGGAACAGATAAAGGTGGAATGAAGCTGAAGTGGAACAGATGAGCGGTGGAATGAAGCTGAAGTGGAGAAGATTAATGGTGGAATGAAGCTGAAGTGGAACAGATAAAGGTGGAATAAAGCTGAAGTGGAACAGATGAGCGGTGGAATGAAGCTGAAGTGGAACAGATGAGCGGTGGAATGAAGCTGAAGTGGAACAGATAAACGGTGGAATGAAGCTGAAGTGGAACAGATGAACTGTGGAATGAAGCTGAAGTGGAACAGATGAACTGTGGAATGAAGCTGAAGTGGAACAGATGAACTGTGGAATGAAGCTGAAGTGGAACAGATGAACTGTGGAATGAAGCTGAAGTGGAACAGATGAACGGTGGAATGAAGCTGAAGTGGAACAGATGAACTGTGGAATGAAGCTGAAGTGGAACAGATGAACGGTGGAATGAAGCTGAAGTGGAACAGATGAACTGTGGAATGAAGCTGAAGTGGAACAGATGAACGGTGGAATGAAGCTGAAGTGGAACAGATGAACGGTGGAATGAAGCTGAAGTGGAACAGATGAACGGTGGAATGAAGCTGAAGTGGAACAGATGAACTGTGGAATGAAGCTGAAGTGGAACAGATGAACGGTGGAATGAAGCTGAAGTGGAACAGATGAACTGTGGAATGAAGCTGAAGTGGAACAGATGAACGGTGGAATGAAGCTGAAGTGGAACAGATGAACGGTGGAATGAAGCTGAAGTGGAACAGATGAACGGTGGAATGAAGCTGAAGTGGAACAGATGAACTGTGGAATGAAGCTGAAGTGGAACAGATGAACGGTGGAATGAAGCTGACGTGGAACAGATGAACGGTGGAATGAAGCTGAAGTGGAACAGATGAACTGTGGAATGAAGCTGAAGTGGAACAGATGAACGGTGGAATGAAGCTGAAGTGGAACAGATAAAGGTGGAATGAAGCTGACGTGGAACAGATGAACGGTGGAATGAAGCTGAAGTGGAACAGATGAACGGTGGAATGAAGCTGAAGTGGAACAGATGAACGGTGGAATGAAGCTGACGTGGAACAGATGAACGGTGGAATGAAGCTGACGTGGAACAGATGAACGTCTTATCTTTGACAGATAATAATAATCCTGTATCTGAATGTTTGTGGTCTCTTGTTTCTACCAGTTGCTTTTTGGATCGAGTGAACTCTCCTGCTCAATATAGGATCTCTGTCACTGGCGTCTCCCTGATGACGGTTCTTTTTTTATTGACTCAGAGTGACACCTCCTCGCTTCGCCTCACGGGAGGATCTCAGTGTGGATTTCCGGCAGAGATGGCAGGCAGCGTCTGGAGGTCACTGGTGAGTTCGAGACGATCGATGGATCGATAAGAATGGCGGCGGATATTTCAAACGGCCTGAAGCTGATCGCTGTGTTTGATCCGTTTATCGGCTGGATAAGCTAGCTTTGATGGTTAGCATGCTAGCTGGGTTGTCGGTGTCCTTCAACGCGACGTTAGCGCGGCTGTCCGGGCGAACCGGGGGGGGGGGGGGGGGGGGGTGATACCGGGCCGGTCACGACCACCGACCAGCGGCGTCCACCGCCGTGAAACCTGCCGCCGGTTCCGTTCGAGTCCTGTTCGACCGGGGATGAAACGGCGCCAGAGGCTAGGCTAGCCGTTAGCATCGTGACTGCTGCCTGATGTCGACGCCAAATCTCAATCATTGATTAGTTTCCTTAAGTAAAATAATAATAATATTCAGATGGAGGCGGGAAACATGATCTGAGGTTAAGTAAGAAGAAAGTTAAAGTTAAAATAAATTGGATACATAACAGCTGAATTAGAATATAAGTGTAAAGCAGAACTATCGATCTGTTAGCAGATATGTGGTTATTGATCAATGATGAGTATTGGGTCTGTCTGTGTTGACCTCTGGTGACCTTTGGGTCATTTCTTCCAGTTGTCTCGGGCTGCGGCGAGGAGACACGCGCTGTCATTGGCTTCCTTTTCCAGAGGGGTGCGCACATGCACACACACACGCACACACATGCACACACACACTCGCACACACGCACACAGACACACACACACACACACAGATCAGTGATGTTTCTTTTGCCGCTGCGTTGATGAACTCTGACCCCACAGATCCAAACCGTCACGCTGATTCCCGGCGATGGCATCGGACCTGAGATCTCCACGGCGGTCATGAAGATCTTCGAGGCGGCTAAAGTGAGTGTGATCGGACGCGAGCCCAGAACGGATGAACCCCCCCCCCCCTCTCAAACGCCGATTTCTGCCGCCAGGCGCCGATTGCGTGGGAGGAGAGGAGAGTAACGGCCATCCAAGGCCCCGGAGGGCGGTGGATGATCCCCCCCGACGCCAAAGACTCGATGGACCGGAGCAAGATCGGACTCAAAGGTGAGCTAAAGCCGCATCCAGGTGAGCTGCACCTGCCCGGGTCTCTAACCCGGGCCGTCTGTCCTCCAGGGCCGCTGAAGACGCCCATCGCTGCCGGGCACCCCTCCATGAACCTGCTGCTCAGGAAGACCTTCAACCTTTACGCTAACGTGCGGCCGTGCGTCTCCATCGAGGGCTACAAGACGCCATACAGCGACGTGAACCTGGTCACCATCCGGGAGAACACGGAGGGCGAGTACAGCGGCATCGAGCATGTGGTGGGTGGAGCTAAGAGAACGACGGCAGCGGCCGCGACACGGAGCGCTAGCGGCACCGCGACGGAGAGCACTAGCGACGCCGGCCGCGACAAGGAGCGCTAGCGGCGCCGGCCGCGACGGAGAGCGCTAGCCTAGCGGCGCCGGCCGCGACAAGGAGCGCTAGCGGCGCCGGCCGCGACGGAGAGCGCTAGCGACGCTGGCCGCGACGGAGAGCGCTAGCCTAGCGGCGCCGGCCGCGGCGGAGAGCGCTAGCCTAGCGGCGCCGGCCGCGACAAGGAGCGCTAGCGGCGCCGGCCGCGACGGAGAGCGCTAGCGACGCTGGCCGCGACGGAGAGCGCTAGCCTAGCGGCGCCGGCCGCGACAAGGAGCGCTAGCCTAGCGGCGCCGGCCGCGACAAGGAGCGTTAGCGGCGCCGGCCGCGACGGAGAGCGCTAGCCTAGCGGCGTCGGCCGCGACAAAGAGCGCTAGCCTAGCGGCGCCGGCCGCGACGGAGAGCGCTAGCCTAGCGGCGCCGGCCGCGACAAGGAGCGCTAGCGGCGCCGGCCGCGACAAAGAGCGCTAGCGGCGCCGGCCGCGGCGGAGAGCGCTAGCCTAGCGGCGCCGGCCGCGACGGAGAGCGCTAGCCTAGCGGCGCCGGCCGCGACAAGGAGCGCTAGCCTAGCGGCGCCGGCCGCGACAAGGAGCGCTAGCCTAGCGGCGCCGGCCGCGACGGAGAGCGCTAGCCTAGCGGCGCTGGCCGCGGCGGAGAGCGCTAGCCTAGCGGCGGCTGCCGCGACGGAGAGCGCTAGCCTAGCGGCGGCGGCCGCGACGGAGAGCGCTAGCCTAGCGGCGACGGAGAGCGCTAGCCTAGCGGCGGCGGCCGCGACGGAGAGCGCTAGCCTAGCGGCGCCGGCCGCGACAAGGAGCGCTAGCGGCGCCGGCCGCGACGGAGAGCGCTAGCCTAGCGGCGCCGGCCGCGACAAGGAGCGCTAGCGGCGCTGGCCGCGGCGGAGAGCGCTAGCCTAGCGGCGCCGGCCGCGACGGAGAGCGCTAGCCTAGCGGCGCCGGCCGCGACAAGGAGCGCTAGCGGCGCTGGCCGCGGCGGAGAGCGCTAGCCTAGCGGCGCCGGCCGCGACGGAGAGCGCTAGCCGCGCTGGGCGCGACAACGAGCGCTAGCGGCGCCGGGCGCGACAAGGAGCGTAAATCATAAATCTTTATTTAAATCCGGCAGCCCCTGTTTGTGATGTCACTTCCTGCTTGTGACGGGTCCCTAACGAGTCCATTTCCTCTCCTCTTGTTCCGTTCGAGCTTCTCGCCGCGGTCCCGGAGCTCCCTTCCAGTGGGAACCCTCCTGGGCCCACTGGTTTTACCGGTCTTCACGTTTTCGTGGCGTTTTTGTCTTCTCCCCGTCTCAGATTGTGGACGGCGTCGTTCAGAGCATCAAACTGATCACGGAAGACGCCAGCAGGCGCATCGCCGAGTACGCCTTCGAGTACGCCCGGAACAACCAGAGGAACAGCGTGACGGCGGTCCACAAGGCCAACATCATGTGAGCCCGCCGGGCCGCCGCAGAACTCCGAAGCGCCGGTCCGGGTGGCGTCAAAGCGTCCGTCTGTCTGTCCAGGCGCATGTCGGACGGTCTGTTCCTGAGGAAATGTCGAGAGGTGGCGGAGAACTACAAAGACATCAAGTTCACTGAGATGTACCTGGACACGGTCTGCCTCAACGTGAGTTCACCTGAACCGGGCCCGACCGGGCCGGACCGCCGCACATAGCAGCGCTAGGCTAACGCCGCCTCCATCTGTGAGAGGGAACCCGGACCCCCCCTCTGTTCTGCGGACGGGTTCTAACGGGTTCTGGTCTTTCAGATGGTTCAGGATCCGACCCAGTTCGACGTCTTGGTCATGCCCAACTTGTACGGGGACATTCTCAGGTGGCGACCTCTTTCAGTTTGGACCCGTTGGGGTGGGCGGAGCCTGATCCTGACCCGGTTCTGTATGTTCCAGTGACCTGTGTGCCGGTCTCATCGGAGGACTGGGAGTCACCCCCAGCGGGAACATCGGTGCCGACGGAGTGGCCATCTTTGAATCGGTTCGTGTCTCCCGGCCGGATGGGTGACTCGCGATTGGTCCTCGCCTGACGGCTGTTTGCTCCGCCCACAGGTTCACGGCACCGCCCCCGACATCGCCGGCATGGACCTGGCGAACCCGACGGCCCTGCTGCTCAGCGCCGTCATGATGCTGCGTCACATGGGTCTCCACGACCTCGGCAACAACATCCAGACGGCCTGTTTCGACACCATCAAAGACAAGAAGGTGAGACTGGGGCGGTCCGATGGTGGATTCGGTCGGGGTTGTCATGGTAACGTGGTTGCTGCGTGTCTCAGGTGCTGACGAAGGACCTGGGCGGTAACTCGAAGTGTTCCGAGTTCACAGCTGAGATCTGCCGCCGCATCCAGGATCTGGCGTGAAGGAGGGGGGACGCCCCCCCCCCGGCGCCCCCCCCCAGGTCTGTCTGGACCTGCAGGGACTCCGCCTTCTGGGCTGGGCTACAGGTTTAAGTTTTGTTTCTCGTGTTTCCACGCAGTGAGATGCGTGTGAAAGGGGGCGGGGCTTCTGCTGCAGTTACCTGATCGATTAACATGATGGAATGTTCAGCTTAAACGTGCGCACAAATGTTGAGTTTTTTTTTTTACCGCGCATGTTATTGATCAGGATATCGGTTCTGCTTCGTCTGGATTGTTTCTATTTTTTGGATTTATTTATCATTTTTCTCGCCGCCTTCGCTTTCAGAGATATAAACGTAAAAGAGAAACGACTTCTGTCTCTGGTTTCCATTCAGGGCTCTAAAACCAGCTGGGAGGAACAGCCGGCGGTTTTTATCTCTGATTCCGCCTCAGTTTCTGACGTAAAGCTAATATCTAACGTTTTTATTGATATGGTGTAATATGCAGTAAATAAAGACTTTTCTATGGTTCAGATTTATTTTATTTAATGACCCAACATCGATGCTTATAGAAATCAAAATAAAATGGATAAGTAAATAATGAAATCAGGTAATCTGCTGATGTAACCCGACACCTGGATTTTAATTCAGCAATTATTCATTTGCCTTTCATCAGAAACAGTTAAGTGTACGATGTTTCTAAAACATTCACTGGCCCTTAAAAAGCACTAATTTATTGTATTCATTTTGGATCTTTGCGACAAAATGTTTTAAATTAAGTTTGTCAACGTGACGATATCTGATAAATACAATGATTCTGATTGTGTCAGTGTGTTGATCATCAATAACTGTACCTGCAGCGTGTCACACGCTGCCTGACTTTAAAAAAAATTAAACATTAATTCAAAAACAAAAACCAAATTGCAAAAAAAAAGGCAAATTATGTTAAATAAAAAAATTAATGTTAAACTGTCAATGTCAATCTTTTTCCGTTTCATGTAATACAGTTCGGTTATCTGTTACATTACGTCTTTTGGCCACGCCCCCCATTTCCTGGTTGTTTCACCTACAAAATAAAAGCTCACGACGTCAATGTGTAAAACAAACCGTTAAATTCATGGGCCTTTTACTTTCTACTAAACAAAACGGTACATGAGTATATAACAAATACACTGTGATAAAATTATATATGAATTAGTAAAGACGGGATGACGCTTTAGTGAAGTCAAAGGCAACATTTTATTTTTTTAATGACAATCACCAAAATCTGTAAAAAAACAAAAACAAAGTAAAACTTTTTGATAAAGACTGGAAACTGATGCATTGATCAACATTGTGATTGGATCAGTTCTAGCTGATCATTTGATGTGATCAGGTAATAATGTTAAATATAATTCTATATTGTTAGATGTTTCTATGATATTGATTTCGACACAGAACGCGTAGCTGCTTTATTGCTGTACACTTTGAACACGGATATTCTAACGGGTCGGACTGGTTTCCGTTACACTTCATTAAAACCACGTCCGTGCTTTGTACTTGTATTTTGAAACGCTGCTACCGGATGTCCGCCTGATGCATTCTGGGTAACTTGATACGCGAGCGCTTCCTGCCGCCTGTCAGAGGAATCCAGTGCAGAACCAGCGTTCCCAGTAAACGCGGCGGAGAAGGAGGCCGGAGGTTCCGTTAAATCACCGGGAGCACCGGGAGGACCGGGAAGGACCGGGAAGCGCTGCCGGACATGGCGAAGACGTACGACTATCTGTTTAAGCTGCTGCTGATCGGTGACAGCGGCGTCGGTAAGACCTGCCTGCTGTTCCGGTTCAGCGAGGACGCCTTCAACACCACCTTCATCTCCACCATCGGTGAGTCCGCTGCCGGTGACCGGCGGCCCGGCCCGGTGAGGGACCGGCCGGGGTCTGTTAGCTCTCGAGCTAACGGTGGCTAAACGGGAAAGTGAAAACGCTGATGGGGGCGGGGCGGAACTTCAGCCCGTGACCCGACCAGTAATTACCGATCACCTGCATTGATTAGCTGATCAGCGAGGTCGTGGAGCTTCAATCAGAAACTCAAAGCCGAAACCGGATCCGGACATTCTGACTTCTGGACTGGGTTCAGATTTCATAAAGGGCGTGTGTGTTGAAAGTCAGCGTGGTGACGTCATCAGTAGAGCAGTGACGTCATCAGGAGAGTGGAGGGAGCTGGTAACTGGTCTCGATTATATTCTTAGGATGTTAACGGTGTCAAAACGTCCAAGATCATCACCGAGCCCACTTCGCCCGCGCGCGCACGCACGCGCCCACACGCACGCACATTTTCATTTCCGGTGCATCAGTGTGTCGCTCTTCTGTTTCTAGTGGAAACAGGAAGTGGGGCGTGTGTTCGGCCGACACGCTGCTGGGGTGCGTGTGTGCGCGCGCGTGTCGGTTCTTCTGACGTCATCATGACGGTTCTGTCATGGCCGCCTGACCTGCAGATGGAGCTGTTTCATCACAGCAGTGATGTCACAGACGAGGCGGTGACGCGTCGCCAGGGTCACGTCATGAGTTCCCAGAATCCTCTGGTGCCGCCGCCGGACAGCAGTCGCTCTGTCTCGGGCCAGCTGACCTCTGACAGGAAGTGACGTCATCATTGATGTACGACAGACAAAGAGCTTCAGTGTGAGACGGAGCGCCGTTGAGGAATCGAGTGTTTTAATGTGGGCGCCGCCTCAACGAGCCGAGGACCAGGGAGACCCGGACGGGTCGGGGTGGCGGTCCGGCGTCACGCCGCTCCTCAACAGGAAGTGGAGGAAAGCGAGTCGTCTGACATCTTGGAAACACATTTTCTCTCTCCTGCAGCAGGAAGGAACTCCCGTTATAAATATCTGTGACTTCCTGTTCGCCACCCGGAGACACGCCCAGTCAGCTGACTGCAGCGAGAACTGTCTGCTGGGATCGCGGCGCCGCTCCCGGCGTCCCGTCCTCGGATCGGGTACCGGCTCGGTACCGGCTCGGTACCGGACCCCTCCGGGACCGAAAGGAGGCTGAACCGAAAGGTTTTATGATACGCCCCCTTTTAAACATGACATCCCGCCCCTTCCGCGTTTCAGCCACCGACCAATCGCAGCGGTCCGAGGTCGTGACCTCTGGGATGAAGCCGCTGATGGCGTCTGACTGATCTGTCTCGTTTCAGGAATCGACTTTAAAATCAGGACCATCGAGCTGGATGGCAAGAAAATCAAACTCCAGATCTGGTGAGCTCGATCAATGATTACCGATCAATATCAAAGCTGGTTTGTGTGTGGGGAGCGCCACTCTGCCTGACTGTAGGACAAACAGGATGTTGGTGCTTCACGCAGGGATACCGCCGGTCAGGAGAGATTCAGGACCATCACGACAGCCTATTACAGAGGCGCGATGGTAAGCCCCGCCCCCTGGTTCCCTCTCTATTGGACAGATCATATGTCAGTCAAACAGGACAGGATGCAGTCGCACCTGTTACCTGATACATGTCATCAGGTAACTTCAGGTATGATGACCCAGTTCCCGTTTAAAGGAGCGGGAGACTCTAGTTAACGCGTCTGTTGCTATGACAACGGTGTTTTACAGACATAAAAATCGCTGAATTTTGTGAGCCTCTACTTGTGTCTTCAGAGAATCACCATAGCAACGTTAGCATCGCAGCAGCAGTGTTAGCACATTGCTACGTTGTCCTTCTGCTGTCCCAGCAGCGCCCCCAGAGGGCTGGGGGTTGAACTCCGTGTGAACTTCCTGGATGACTGACTAGTCCTCTCGCTGAACTTACAGGAAGTAACTCGGGTCAGACTAGTTAGTGGCTTTTCAGACTAGTCAGACGGCCCCGACCCGCTAACGGGACTAAAACGGTGTCGTCTCATCAGCTGGGGACAAACGTCCTCGGAGCAGCGCTGACTTCCTGTCTCTCGCGTCTCAGGGCATCATGCTGGTTTATGACATCACCAACGAGAAATCCTTTGATAACATCAGGAACTGGATACGCAACATCGAGGAGGTAGGCCACGCCCTTCTGACATCACGCCGTACGGGATCGTACCCACACGGGATGCGTTGGTCTGCAGCTGAAGGTGTAGCAAGAAGAGCCCCGTAATGTGGGCGGAGTCTGACGTGTTTTTAGACCGTTTACCATAAAGTATGTGGCAAAGAGCAGCCTGGCCTCTGCCGCCATCTAGTGGCTGGATGTTTTACATGTCAAACGTTTGTGAGATGATTTGTGTTGTGATCAGACGACTGAAGGCACAGAAATGACCCCCACCTTTGTGTGTTTCCAGCACGCGTCTTCTGACGTGGAGCGAATGGTTCTGGGAAATAAATGCGACATGAACGACAAGAGACAAGTGTCCCGAGAGAGAGGAGAGAAGGTGTGAACTTTAACCTCCTCCTGGACCGATCGGTGTTTAATTTACCAGACGAACCTTAAATATCACCTTGTTGTTCAGCTGGCCATCGATTACGGGATCAAGTTTCTAGAAACCAGCGCCAAGTCCAGCATCAACGTGGAGGAGGTGAGCGGCGGTCGCAGCCTGGCGACACGGTCGGTTAAACCAGAAGCTAAGCTGATGCCCGTTTTCATCCACAGGCCTTTTTCACACTCGGCAGAGACATCATGAGCAGACTGAACAGAAAGATGGTGAGGTTTAGTCAATTACACATTTATTACCATTAATTACACATGTATTGCCGTTAATTACACATTTATTACTGTTAATTACACATTTATTGCCGTTAATTACGCATTTATTAGTTTAATCGGGGGCGTTGGTCTGATCTGGTCCAGTAATGCTCAGCCTGTTCCCTGCAGAACGACAGCAACCCCTCAGGTGGAGGCGGACCCGTTAAGATCACAGAGTCACGCCCTAAAAAGAGCTTCTTCAGGTGCACACTGCTGTAGGCGGAGCCTCCTCCTCCAGGAGCACGGCAGGTCTGTGGGAACAAGGAAAAACATTTTTTTTTTTTACACTGAATCGGGTTCAGGGAATGTTTTGTCAAACCTTCCTCCTTACTTCCTGCACAGGCTCCTCCTCTTCCTGCTTGTCCTGTGCTTTCTCTTCGTCTTCATCATCCTCTTCTGGCTTGTCATCTTATCAGACATTTTTATAGACGGAAACTGAAGTGACGACGACGACGATGATGATGAAGACATTTTGTTTGTGTTTAGTTTGACCAAAGCTGTTCTGGAGTGTGGAGATGTCTCACTCTGTCGCATTTGTTTGAGCTCATTTAAAGGCCGCAGCAGAGTTACGAAGATGGAGAAAGAAAGTGTCAATAGTTATATTTATAGCAGACAAAGTATTTTATTCCAGATCAATTAATTTAACGTCTTTAAAGCGTAGGAGCTCATCAGCTCATCACGGTGACTGTTTGTAGATCAGGTTTGACCTCCGGTTGCGTTAGACTGATTTAATAAATCAATAAGGACTAAAATTATCCAGTTGGTGCCTCCTATAAAAAAACAAAACTATTTGTATATAATAAAATGTAGAACGTTATTACAATTTGCCACAGAGCCTTAATGAAGCCTTGGAGATTCGATCTCTGGCGCTGATCGATCGCTCGATTAGTGTTTTTGTTGAGCTGCTGCACTTTTCCCTTTCAGCGGTTGATCTTCATCCGTTTGTCGTTAGCTCAAACGTCTACGGTTCAGAGTTACTGTCCATGAAGCGATCAAGCTGATCAATCAGGTGGTTTTACGGATGCACCCGGAAACGTTTATACCTGATAATCAATCATCTGCAGCTGATCTGTTTAGACAAATTGAAGTTGGCTTTTTTTTTTCCGTTTCCGATTTCCGTTTTGAATCGTTCAAAACAAGTCGAATCAGAGGCGGAGCTTAGCTGGGTAGAGATCATTCTGATTGGCTGTCATCAGGTCACACTCAGAAGGTTTGGAGTAATCAATCAGCTGAGATGGCGTGGGATCGCTGTGACATCATAGCTTGTGCTTTCTCTGCTGCCACCTGCTGGTCTGGAGAGTTACTGACCGGCACCTTCAGTTCTGCCTGTTCAGAAAACGACAGTATTAATTCAACTTCAGCCGCACTTTAAACACGGACATGAAAACATGGAGATTCAACCTTTGGAGGTCGGCCTGCACGCACGCACACACACACACACAGTATCTAATAATGCAACAGGAGGAAGGCGGCGAAGCGTCCGTCGACCTCGGCGGGTTAAAGGACTGATGGATTCTGACATCGATTATCATTGACGTTTATTTTTTACAGATTCAAACTGACCCGTTGAGCCGATAAACGATCAGCTGCTATTTCGGTTGTTGGTGCGTTTCAATCTTTTGTGTTTTATTTCTAACAGGAAATGTGTGTCGACTTTGTGTTCAACATTTCAGGAGGTTTTTTTATTTTCATTTTATATCAAACTGTTTTGAAGTCTTATTTTTGTATGAGTCAGTCTTAAAGTTCTTTTCAACCTGTGACTGTTCTAATCATTTAATACATTAAAAAGCTTTTAAAAATCAATGAGTCTGATTTGAATTATACGCGAGACTCGGAGCTTTGTGCAGTAGCGTCAGACTCACCAGCAGGGGGCAGCGATGTCACCAGTTGGGGACGGTCCCAGTTTTCTCCCATCAGTTCCTCAGCAAACACGGAAGAGGTGTTCTCCTCCACCTCCTTTCGTCTACCTCCTTATTTTCCCTCCTCTTCTCCCATCCACCACCTCCTCCTATAATGTCCTACCTCCTCCAGCTCCTCCTTTCGTCTCCTACCTCCTCTATGATTCAGCTCCTCCCCTTGAACGTGACAAACGTGGCTGCAGCCTCGCCTCGGTTGAAACAAACCCGTTTTTATTCAGGTAGGAAACGTGACAGACGCTCGGGTCTTCTTTATACACATGTACAGTCGGTCCAGCTGCTGCAGACTGACTCTGGGTCAGCGTAACCAACGGCAACGCAAACAAAAAGCAGCAGCTGTGAGTAAAACTACGGAGAAGCTTCGTTACCGAGTCTAAAAAAACTATTTACAAAACGTCCACGGCGTCGATGGCGTGCCGAAGAAACGGAACGGAGGAAGAGACGCTGCAGAGAGAGAGAGAGAGAGAGAGAGAGAGAGAGAGAGACAGAGGCACTGTTGATGCATCCAATCAGACGTCCCACGCTGGTGATGCGTTCACTTACCGTCAGCCCATCGGGTCGCTGACTCACACGATGGAGGCGGGGCTGAGGACCGCCGCGGCACCCTGAGGACAGAGACGAGTTCAGTTCGGTGACGCCCCCCCCTCCCCCTCCTGAACCCCGCCTCCCGCAGGTACTCACAGGTGAGACGCGCCGGCTGCTGAGGTGCTTCGTGTTGGAGGTCGGGGAGCAGGAGGGCCGGCTCGCCTCCTCGTGCGCCTCCTGGAGGTGGGACGAGACGCAGCCGCTGTCGGAGCCGGTGGAGCCGGAGAGGCAGCGGGACGAGGAGTCGGAGCTCTCCGTGGCTGGGGAGACGCGCCGGGGGTCAGCGGGGGTCAATGGGGGACGGGACAGCAGAGAAGAGGACACTTCCTGTTCACTCACTCATGGAGGGCTGGCTGCTGGTCTCGTGCTCCTGCTCGTCCTCCTCGGTGAGGGAGGTGCTGAAGGAGGCGCCGGCGCCGTAGGGTTGGCTGGAGACGGAAGCGAAGGTCAGAAACACGACTCGGGACGTATCGAACTCGTCCGGTCACTTTAAACGAACGTGGGGACGACCCCCGGGGGACAGAGACGAGCTCCTGGGACATCCGGAGGGACATTCAGGTCTCTGGGTCCCTCCTGGTCTGGACCGGTACCTGTACAGGTGCAGGTTGAGCGGTCCCAGCAGGCTGGACGAGGACGGTCCCGATGTGGCGGGGTCGGAGGTCACGGCGCCTCGTTTAAAGGGGTGCGAGTGATCGAAGGCGGAGACGGCGATGGACGCCCGTGTCCTGGCACCTGGACAATCAATAACCCAATCAATAACCGCTGGTTTGAGGGCCGTCCTTCATGCCCGACCAATCAGCTCGCTGCTCTCACCTCGGCTCTTCATCATGTAGTGGACGGCCCGGTCGCTGATGGCGGCGGCGCTCGGCTGGATGTCCAGAAACGGCTTGTTGCCGATTCCCATCGACGTCATCTCCTTCAGACGCGTCTCTAAAGACGGACAGACGGACGGAGAGACGGTGTCTCCTTCAGACGCGTCTCTAAAGACGGACAGACGGACGGAGAGACGGTGTCTCCTTCAGACGCGTCTCTAAAGACGGACAGACGGACGCTGAGACGGCGTCTCTAAAGACGGACAGACGGTGAGACGGCGTCTCCTTCAGACGCGTCTCTAAAGACGGACAGACGGACGCTGAGACGGCGTCTCTAAAGACGGACGGAGAGACGGCGTCTCTTTCAGACGCATCTCTAAAGACGGACAGACGGACGCTGAGACGGCGTCTCCTTCAGACGCATCTCTAAAGACGGACAGACGGACGCTGAGACGGCGTCTCCTTCAGACGCATCTCTAAAGACGGACAGACGGACGCTGAGACGGCGTCTCCTTCAGACGCATCTCTAAAGACGGTGAGACGGCGTCTCCCGCGGCGACCGCCCCCACCTTTGTTCCTGCTGGCCTGGGTCCACAGGATGCAGGCGACGTCGGCGGTCCACGCCCGTTTCACGTCCGTCGTCCCGGCCTGGAGGACGAAGGTCTGGTTCCTGGACGTCCTCCTCCTGAACCAGATCTCGAAGCGTAAGCCGTCGTCTCCCGCGGACTCCGTCAGTCCCACGTCGGCCGTCTGGAGGACAGGGCGGAGCTGAGCGCGGCCCGGGCGTGACCTGGGGGGGCGGGGCCACGCCTGGCGCTTTACCTTGAAGGAGTGCTTGTAGATGAAGACGTCCGTCCCGCCCTCCATCTTCTTGGGTTTGCTGAAGAGGACGAGCTCCTCAAACAGGAAGACGTGGCGCTGACACTTCTTCCTTCCTGTCCAGAGCGTGAACTCGTCCTGCCGGATCAGCTGACCTTGCTCCTTCAGGTTCACCTGGACGAAGACGAAGACAAAGACGATGATGATGATGATGATGGTGGCGGAGGAAGATGAAGAGCAAACTCACATCACAATCTCTGATGGCGTCCATCGCCAGCAGGTCGTTGCCATGACGAAGCTGGAACTTGACCATGTCGGTGGCGGCGTGCAACGCCGCAAGCTCCGCCTCCTGAGCCGAGCCCACCTCTTTCATGAGGTCGGTCAGCAGCAGGGCGTATTTACTCATCCTCTGGACGGGCTTCAGCAGGTAGGACGACAGGTCCATCTTGTCCCCCAACTGCACCTGCTTCCTCTGGAGAGGGGGGAGGGGCAGGGGGAGGGGCATGGGAGGAAGGTCAGTCGCCGCTACCAATCAGACGGTGGCAGAGACAGGAGGTGGAGCCACCGATCGCTCCTCGGGGTCCTCACCCTGAAGAAGGCGGCGCCGTGATTGGCCAGCAGGGCGTCCGACTTGGGCTTGTTCTTGCTGTAGAGCGCGTACAGGCCGAACTGCTCCTGCTGTTGGACACACCGGGCCGGTCATTGTCAGGGCGACGGAACAAACGGGGGCGGGGCGGGGCGGGGGCGGGGGGAAAGGCGTGTCCTACGTGTCTGAGGAAGCAGTCCGGCGCCCTGAGCGGGTGCTTCCAGCACGCCTCCAGCTCCTTCAGGAAGAACTGCCGGTGGAAGTCCAGGAGCTTCTCCAGGTTCCCGAAGACCACGTAGCGTTTGCCCCTCAGGTTCTGGGGCAGGTCGGCCCGGTCCATCTCGGGGAAGTAGTGGAGCAGGACGTAGCTCAGGGAGCGCACGTACTCCCTCTCCGTGGTCACCATCTCCTCCACGATGTGGCGCAGCTTGCTGCAGAGACACACAGCAGGCCATCCCATAATAACTCCTCCCACTTAGACAGAAGCAGGACGGTCCTCCGTCCAGGAGGACGCGGAGGGAGTCCTGCTTGAGTAAATGCAAGTTAGCTTTCGTTTGGGGGTTACCATGACAACGCATCTGCTTTCGGATCAGTACGCACCTCGCCCTGGGTTGGGGGTCGGCGGCCAGGCAGCCGGTGCCCGGCCCCGCCCAGCCGTGAGGCCCCGCCCTGGGGGACAGCGTGCGGCCGGCCGCCTCGGTGCTGCTGACCTCCAGACCCCGAATGAACACGCCCGTGTTCCCTCGGCAACCCGGCTCATTGTGGGGGCGGGGACACGGCCCGTACCGGGACACGTCCGGCGTGGAGGGACAGTCGAAGCTCTGAGTCTTCCTCTGATGCTGCCGGCCGCTGGAGGAGGAGGAGGAGGACAAGGAGGAGGAGCAGAAGCTGAGACGGGAGAAGCTCGGACTGGAGGAGGAGACGCCGGCCCAGTTGGGCTGCTCCTCTGAAGAGGAGTTGTGGAGCAGGCGCTGGAGGAGCGGGGTGTGTTTGGATCTGATAGGGGTGGAAGTGACCAGCGAGGAGGACGAGGAGGAGGAAGAGGAGGGGGAGGCGTCCTTCTCAGATGGGCCGGAGGACGACGGAGTCTTGTGGGCACCCCAAAGTCCTGACAGTGCTCTCCTGGAGGAGGCGACGCTCTTGTTGAGGGAGAAGAGGGAGGTCTTGCTGAGGGACGAGTCGGAGCGCTTCCTGTGGGCGGAGTCTCTTGTTCTGAGCGCCACCTCCATCTTCCTGTCAAACATCTGTTTGGCCTCCTGACACTTGGACCAAGCGAAGCTCCACTGGCGGAGGCTTCGCTCGCCCTGCAGCTCGACCGCCGCCTCCTTCATCTCCTGGAAGCGAGCCTCCGGGATTGGTGG
Source organism: Brachionichthys hirsutus (assembly GCF_040956055.1). Taxonomy (NCBI): domain Eukaryota; kingdom Metazoa; phylum Chordata; class Actinopteri; order Lophiiformes; family Brachionichthyidae; genus Brachionichthys; species Brachionichthys hirsutus. The sequence goes on from NC_090897.1 coordinate 816,499, forward strand.
GTGCTGGCGATGGTAGTCCTCCAGGCGACCAATCGCAGCCTGGCACTTGTCTGGCAGCGAACAGTCCTCCATGGTGATGCCAGCAAGGCGATGCAGACCCTCCAACGCCCAGCCGTAGGCCTGCGGACACAAGCAGGGGTCGGGTTACACGGGCAGGGGTCGGGTTACACGGGCAGGGGTCGGGTTACACAAGCAGGGGTCGGGTTACACGGGCAGGGGTCGGGCTACACGGGCAGGGGTCGGGTTACACAAGCAGGGGTCGGGTTACACGGGCAGGGGTCGGGTTACACAAGCAGGGGTCGGGTTACACGGGCAGGGGTCGGGTTACACAAGCAGGGGTCGGGTTACACGGGCAGGGGTCGGGTTACACGGGCAGGGGTCGGGTTACACAAGCAGGGGTCGGGTTACACAAGCAGGGGTCGGGTTACACGGGCAGGGGTCGGGTTACACAAGCAGGGGTCGGGTTACACGGGCAGGGGTCGGGTTACACAAGCAGGGGTCGGGTTACACAAGCAGGGGTCGGGTTACAAACCGACGACTGATTTTAGATTTTCACCGAATAAAAAAAGTTCAGAAAAAAGAAACGATCGAAAACAGACCAAATTTCTACGTCTTAAACCCTGAAGCTAGAACCACGACCCGGGATCGACCTTTGACCT